>NC_067169.1:109319506-109562006 GCF_903995435.1 Acomys russatus
AACATTGAATTAGGAGTCAAAGCTGGGACTACAGCCTTGACCTGCCTCTAACAGAGGCACTATGTTTTGATGCACTATTTTTTAAAGTAATTTATTTTCTCAGGCCCTCGGTTTCCTATCTAGAATGCAGGAGACAAGGCAGAAGTTACAAAGTAGTTCTTTCACTTAACAAGAGTAAACTTCCGCTTGCTTGGTGCCCAGTTCATAAGCTAAAAAATGAAGACAGCAGCAGTATCTGCTCCCTTAAGTCTTCATGGAGATTAAATACAAGAGCACAGACGAGTGATTAGCACAATGGTGGGACAGCCATATTGTTAATCAAGAACTAAAACTAATGCTTAGTATTCTGCCTCAGTATTTTTTGAACCTTTAAGATGAGTAAACATATCATTTAAGTCATTTTAAGCTCCATATAACAGTAATGATGCATATATATTTAATTGCATATATATATATATATATATATATATATATATATATATATATATATATATATATATATATAATAACATTAATGAACTAACAAAGGCACATTAAACAAATGGCCCAAACTGACACACTAGAAAGTTCAGATAATGTAATTTTTTTCATGTTGTAGAGTTGTTTCAGAAAATACTGTTTCTTGAAGTTCAAAGAATAAGGAAGTGAACATCTGATACTTTATGTCTACAGAAGAAATGCCAGAAGACAGAGATCACTGACTCTCCCATTAGCCTGTGCTCTGGCCCATATGAAAGAAAATGGTAAAGGGTTTACTACGTTTGCTGGGAACCCAGTAACTTCTCTGTTGTCTCCCTAAATGTAAGATTGTAGAAATTCACTTTGAAGTATAGCTCTGGTTTCAGTTCATAATGTGCACCCCAACATGAGAAGAGAAGATTGACAAACAGAGGCAAGCCCATGGAACTTACTAAAGCCAAAATTGTCAAAAATCCTCAGCACATACCCACTATGGCTTCCTTAAAATGTTAAGTCTGCGCAAGCGTGCCTTATACAAGGTAACTATCCCATATAGACCCTTAATCATCAGTGCATACAGACTTTTCATCCTAGTGACCATTTAGATGTGCTTTCTAAGTTTATAAAACGGCAACCCCAATCTTTCTCTGCATGAAAAATTTCTTATACTTTTCTTGTCAATAGGATTAGGGGGGAAATGGCCATGTGAAACTATTTCAGTGCCTGTCATGAAAAGATAGGCGTCTGAAGCTGGAGCCAGGAGACTTCACTGTGGCTCACTTAGGTGGGTGTTATTTCCTTATTGACTCCGAGGGAGCAAGCCGTAAGCTAATTGCCCTCTCCTCTGTTTCTGAAGCGTCCTTTGCTCCTGTCAATGCTCCCTAGGACAGGAGGGCTAGATCCAACTTTGAGACCCCGGTTTCTTGGCTGTTGTTGGAGCTCTGTAGCAGTATTGCATCATTTCCCAGCACACTCTGGCCAAACTGACTGCAACAGTCATTTTGCATGTCAGTATGTGGAGGTGTGAGGTGAGTCTATGTCTTTAGACTGAGTGTCCATGTAACAACATTGTTAAAAGCTTTGCCTTGTTATCCCATCTCCATTTTCTATTATGTATACTAAACTGGTGACAGTAGAAGAGGTAATTGCCAGGCTGCCTAGGGGATCCAATTTGTGCATTAAAGCAATACTGTCCAGATCTTACAGCATTGGTTTGTTTACTCTTTGTTTTGTGATTTTTTTTTTTTTTTGCTCACCAGCTCACACATCCATACTCACCATACCAATCTTACAATAGGGGGAGGATGCCCTCTTGATATGAAAGAAAAAATTCAAACTTCTTTCAAGAGTAATACTGAACTCCAGAAATGGGAAATAGTGGTGGAATAATGGGAGAAGATGATCTGGGGTGGTGTCTTTAGCATCTATATCTCAAGATGAAACTGTGCATGAGCAGTAAGTAATAACCTTACTGGACTGGACAGGAGTCAGAACAGGTCTAGAGCACCATGTTAAAATGTAAATATTACATCTAGGAATGAGAGGAGAAAAATGTACCCAGAAAGTAACCAGTATAAGAAGAGATGCCGAGACCAAGTAACAAAAATAAAAAGGTCAAAGTAACTGTATGTTTGGCCAAGAAAGGAGAAAAGTAAACTATAAAGAATTGACTCTTTACAAGATGAGAGATGAAAGAGAAACATACAATTGTTTTCTATCACTGCAGAAGAGATATTGAAAACAAATAGGTGGCCATTATAAGAAAGCACATTTCAGATCAACAGAACAAATAAACCTTAGAGAAATAAAAGCTACCCAGTAGTTGAATTCATTGACTCAGGGAGCAGAAAGTTTTTCCTCGAGATGTTAGAGCTGGCTATGCCTTTGGCAAGGATGAATGCTGTATAGTCAATGTTTGCATTCTCTGTTGGTACAATCCCGTAGTTATCTTTTTGGTAATGTTAATTATTTTTTCTATAATGCTATGTAAGAACAAGGAACATAAAATCATATTTCCATTCATTCATGCACCCACTTCTCATCCTTTAATTTATTCAATAAGCATGTTGAGTCTGAAGTGTAAGTAAGAAATATAAATAGAGATGACTCCAGTATGGGATGATGTATGCAAAAAAGGCAAGTGAACAGTTAACAGAGTCATAGAGATACTGTGGAGTGGTATAATCTAAAAGGAGTTGATGGAGTTGAAAATCATGCCAGATTAGAATCCAAAAGAATGGCTTTGCTTTTGTCCATGAGACAATGCAGAGAAGGCTGAAAGCCCATAAAACTCTTCTAATGAGAGATCCAGTATGGCCAAAGGCATAAAGACACAATACTGCCCAGCAAGT
Source organism: Acomys russatus (assembly GCF_903995435.1). NCBI lineage: Eukaryota > Metazoa > Chordata > Mammalia > Rodentia > Muridae > Acomys > Acomys russatus. The sequence continues at coordinate 109,322,317 of NC_067169.1, forward strand.
CTATAAAATGTGGAGTCAGGGAACACTGCTGAAGCAATGTAAATTCTCCCATGACCAGCGATCAAGATAAGAAATGAAGTAGGAAGTATAGGCCATGTCATGACAGACCATGCCCAGAAACCTGGGGATTTATAGGCTAATGATCTGGCTATTGACATTCCTTAATCCTGTACTACCCGGGCCTTTCCCTATACAATTCTTGTATCTCAGTTGGAACCAGCATAGCAAAGCAAAATGAAAATGTAGGTCAGCTATTTTCTGCTGCCTCCAAGTCAGGTGACTTTCCAGAACTATATTTTTTTGACCTCTGTGTCTATTATCATTTTGATCCAAATGAAATTTTAAAACCTGACATTGAAGTTTTTTTCATTTATCAAAAAATTTAAAATATTATTGAAGTTTTCTAAGCAATTTCAAATGTTTATGGGCAGGACATGAAGTAGTATTTGTGGCAGTATCTTCCGGCGTGGCCTGCCTGCCAATTGATGTGATAGCTCATTTCTAAGTTACAAACAAATGTAATCATCTTAACAACCACAAAATAAAAAGCCTTCAAGATTGTAGCACTGTTCAGACCTTCAAAATAAAACTCTTATCTTTTTGAGTAATACGTTTTATATGTGCTTCAATTTTTATCATGCCTCCATTATAGACTCTATTAATAAACTAGCCAGCAACCCTTGAGAATTCAGACTTTGAATGGTCTCTATTTTTACTTCTTTTCCTTCTTTCTTTCTTTTTTCTTTCTTCCTTTCTTATAAGCCACCATGTTATTAATCTCAAATATTGTACTTGAGAATCCTGTGAATACTTTACACATCACATGTTCTTGGTGGAAAGGAAAATGCTGCTATGACAGACAGGTCTTGAAAACAATGCATTTGTGTTGGGTTTTAAATATTCATCTTCATTAACTTTATTCTGAATGAACATGAGGTGTTCTGGATCAAAAAGCAAATAATGGGCTCAGTTTCCCACACCCGGATTCTCACCCATGGGTGACACTATGAAATCGGGCCAGATATCTTATGCATGATGTATGACAGGTAAGGAAAAAAAAGTGGATTTTTCTCTACATGTAGAAGAAAGAGGCAACAGCTTCCTCTTTTCCTCTCCAAAAAAAAAGATAGGTAAAAAGATCCTGGGTTCTTATGCTAGCCTAAAAACTATAAATGAATCTTTCTTAGGATCAAATAAGGCTTCAATTTCCACAACTTTGAAGCATCTATAAGGTCTGTAGCTTCATTTGCCTTGCAATGTAAACATACAGCTCCAAAGTCAGAGAACTATCCTTGGAGTTTTATCAGTAGCTAGCTTTGTAAATTGACTTACCAAACCATCTGACTGAAGCTAGCTGTTAGCCTAAGATGCCAAGTTCCCTGAAAAATTTATTCTTATATGCCTAAATTCTGTAGATATACAGAAATATTTACTGGAGTCAGCCTATATGATCAATGTGATAAATATATCTTTGTGTTAAGGATAAATACTTACTTAGCAAATCTCTTTCCTCACGTGCAGTCAAAACCCAGCTTGGGATGCTCGTCTCATAATAAATTTCAGTGTAATTCATGCAATCAATTCAGCAAGTGTTTATTGAGTCCTTACTGGGTGCCATGCCCTGTTCTAATGAGATGTTTTAATACAGGTATTCTTTCTATTTTACTGTTCTCTCCCTACAGACCTTTCTCTTTCATTACAGACTCCTCTCTGGTGAAACCAATTCTCGTTCTAAACGCCATTTCAACTGGCATAATGCAGTTTGAAAAGTTTGTGAGTAATATGGGGAATATTGGTTTTTGAGGACTAGTAAGTTCAATAATCCTTTTGAACTTTACCTCCCTTCCATATCGCTTATAATCCCAACTGCTCATCCCTCAGACATCCACTCATCTTCCTTCACTAAACTGAAGTATATTAATTTGTATGCTAGGCTAGCTTGAGTGACTTCTCAGTTTTGAGCCAAAGATAATTTTACAAAGCAAAACATTTTCATGAGCCAAACTGTTTTTTTGTTTGACACATTAAAGCCCCTTATTAATAAATCCAGTTAAATTAAAAGCAGACAGCATCTTCACAACTTGCTTCACCTTTAGTAAAAAGAAATGAAAGAATTTATAAATCAAAAGGTAAATAAAAATAAAAGTGACTGTGTTACTTTATATTTCTATGACATTTTATAAAGTTATGTCAGGGCTGAGTGTGTGACACAGCAATGGAGAATATGTTCAGTATGATAGTAGTTTCATGAATGGTAGTAAATTGGTTATGACATGGTTTGCATTATTTTATACTTCATAAAATGTGTGAGGACTTTTATGGTGTTTTGGTATTTTAGACATCTGCTGAATCCATTTGTACCTGTTCCTATGGTCTATGGCATGTACATAAGCTACATAAGAAAAATTATAACACATATATTGCTATTTTCCTATGTGTCTGTGAGGCTATGGGTGGCTCAAACAGGTTATCTACATTTGCTTGAGATTAATTGAAGACTTGCCTTGATATATAAATAGAGCAACCTGACATGATGACAAGCAGTGACTTCAGGGGACACACAAAAAATACACAGTCTGAAAAAAAAACTGATTCTGGATTACAACAAGAAGAAATATTGACAAGGAATGAAGCAGATTCCCAGGATTAGACTGCACTATGTGATGAAAACAAAAAAGACCAATTTGTAACAGAAAGTGGAAGCATGGAAAAACATAAGAAAGTACCAGGCAGTGGTGCCATATACCTTTAATCCCAGAACTCAGGAGACAGAGGCAGGCAGGTCTCTGTGAGTTCAAGGTCAACCTGGTCTACAAAGTGAGTCCAGGATAGCCAAGGACACACACACACACACACACACGTGTGTATGTGTGTATATATATATATATATATATATATATATATATATATATATATATATATATATAGTACACAACACATGCACACACAAACACACACACACATATTACAGAGGAGAGGGGAGGGATAGTTAACGAAAATTGTCCCTGGGGAATATCAAACTTTTGATTTCCTAAAAAAGCCTTTTAAAGAAAAAAGTTTTAACCAAGTAAAAAAGACCAATAATGATAGTGACATTAAGAAAAAAAATCAAGTTCTCAGAGTTGAAACAAAATAATCCATTAAAGGAGTCTGTAAGCATATTTGAACAACAGAAAAATCAATAAACATGAAGATACACAGCTAAGATTATCAAATCTAAAGGACAGGAGGAGAAGAATTATTAATAAAAAGAAATTAGAGCCTCAAAAATTTGGGAGACACCAACTCCACATAGAAAGAAATGAAAGAATCACAAAGGTTTGCAGAAATAATGGGTGAATTTTTCCCAGATTGATAGAAACAATAATCCATATATCCGAGGGGCTCAATCAACCTGAATACATATGCATCTAGACTTGTGATGACCAAATGTCAAAGTATAAATGCAGAGAGAAGCTTGAGAGCAGCAAGACAAAACGACCCTACTGCTGGCAATGGTGACACATGCCTTTAATCCCAGCACTTGGGAGGCAGAGGCAGGTGAATTTCTGAGTTCGAGGCCAGCCTCTCTGGATCTGTGGATTACTTTGCAGATAATATCCACTTATAAGTGATTTGAGCCTATGGAGAAAGTTCCCGAGCAGCCAGGACTGTTACACAGAGAAACCATGTCTCGGAAAAAGCAAAACGAAAAAATAAAACACCAGTTTATCATGTGAAAAGAATCCCAATAATAGCGTAAGCTGAGTTCTCATAAGAAACCTTAGAATCAGAGTCAGTAGGAGGAATGTCAACTCACAACTGTCTGTAACTCCAGTTCTAGGGTGTCTGACACCCTTTTCTGGCCTGCACAGGCACCAGGCACATGTGTGATGCACAGGCATACATGCAGGCAAAACACCCATATACAGAAAATCAAATTTCAAAAGTGGACATTAGCTGTAAAGTAAACTATAATCATGCTACAACCCACAGTCCCAGAGAGGCCAAGTAACAAAGAGAACTCGGGGGCAGCTGCATAGTTCTCCCTAGAAAGGGGAAATAGAATAGATATTATGGGTATACTGGAGGGCAGTGGAGACAGGAACAGGAGAGATCAGGTGGGAGGACAGAGAGAGAGAGAGAATACTGAGAGAAACAACTGGAATTGGTGAACATTTTCAGGTGAGGCAGAAACCAACTGCAATGGAACTTTCCAAGACTCCAGTGGAGGGATTGGGAGACCAACCCAGCCACAAAACCTTTGACCTAGAGTTTGTCCTGCCTGCAAGATGCTCTGTGCTAAAGGGAGCACAGAAATTGTGGGAGTGACCAAGCACTGACTGGTCCAGCTTAAGACCCATGCCAGGAGAGGGAGCCCAATCCTGACACTGTGTGGAGGGTCAGGAACCAGAGGCTGGAATGTCCAGAGATCTGGAATAGAGCCAAATATAACTGGCCAAAAAATAATCAATGAAATGATTCTTAGTGATACTGTGCTGTACATGGAGATCTGAGTCTAACCCAATTGTCACCAGAGAGGCTTCACCCAGCAGCTGATAGAAACAGATGCAGAGACCCACTAAAACCACCGAAATATTAATCATGTGCATGTGTGTGTGTTGGTATGTATGTGAATAGGCATGCGAATGTGTGCATTTGCATGTAGAGACCAGAGAACAATTGCACCCTTTAAGGATTGTTCTTTGGGAACTATCCACTCTGATTTCTGAGACAGGGTCGCTCACTGGCCTGCAGCTCCTCATGTAGGCTAGACCAGCTAGACTGCAAGCTCCAGGAATCTGCCTATCTCTGCCTCTCTAAAGCCCATAGCACAATGCTCTGCTGTTATGAACTCGGGTCCTTATGCTTGCACAGCGAACAATTTCCTGGCTGAGCAATCTCTCCATATGTTTTTGAGACATTGTCTCACTACGCAACCCAAATTGGCCTTGAACTAATGATCTTGCTTCAGCATCCCAAAGGCTAGGGTTCTAAGTATATGGTACAAAACTTGGCCCTGTTCATCTTTGAAAAGTATTAAATCTCAATAACATTTCATTGTGCCTCATACTTTTATTTAAGTCAAAATTTTACCAAAAGGTAAACCAAGAAAATGAAAAGGCCAGTATGAGTTTTAGTTCTAAAAGAAACAGTATGTTTCCAGAAGGTAGCATAATATAGGACATATTAAATTTGAGCTTAACTGCCACTTAAATCACAAACAAGATCAATGGTTTTGTATCCCTGGCATATGTACGAGATGAAAGGTCCCAAGGCATCTGTTTAGGAAACTGCAAGGCAGTGTCAAATGGGCTCATCAACTTTCTTAGTTTGCCCAGAACTGAAGGGTATACAGGACTTTCAGTTCTAAATCTGGGAATAGCTTGGGATAAACCAAGATGCCACCACATTCTATATAACATAACTTTACCAAACTGGGCCTCATGGCCTGAATCCAGATGAGTCATGGACTGGTAAGTTCCTTGTATGTGCAGCAAACCCCTGCATGTCTGAAAAGCATTATAGACAAGAAGGGGCATTCTTGTGCTCTGTTTGTCAATAGCTCTTTTCTTTAACCCTATACACAAGAATGACTATGAAAGAGAACATAGATATTTTTATCTGTAAACATAAGTGAAATAGCTCGACTGGTATGCTAGGTGATACTCTGTCTCTCTGCAACTATTCATATATATATATATATATATATATATATATATATATATATATATATATATATATATCCTAATGTACGAAAGGTAAGACAAATTCTTTTGCATTCTCCACTTTTAAAGTAAATTTAAAGAGAAAATAAGCAAATATAGATTATTACCACATTTTCCAAAGCCAAGCTTTGCTGCAAGCAATGCTAATACAAGCTCCATATTCTCTCTTCTAAGTCTAAAGTAGGTAATATCACTATGCCCATTTTATGTATATGGAAACTGGTTCACAGTCAGGTTAGGTAGCTTATCCAAGGTCACACAGCTAATATTGCTGAAGGGTTCAAGTCCTGTCAGTCTGTTTTTGGAGGTCAGGGCCTTGTTACTACAGTAAGTTGCCTCCTCAAATGAAGTTAATGTGACTGGCAAAGATGCGTAGACCTACTTGATCAAGACAAGTGAGGAAGGGCTTGGGCCTAAACACAGGAACCAGACAATTGCCTTCTGTGAACTCTATTGTGAATAGACTCATGGCCCACACTCATAACTCCCTTGATATGGGACTTAGACAATTTTATGATAATTTTCTTCCCATAGGTCTCATTTGAGATGCGCACATCATACACCATAGGCGTCTTTTTGCAGAGAGGCCTGTGTTATTTGGAAATAGATGAGTTTTAATGATTGACTCAAACACTCAGTGTCTTCCAGAAGGCTTCCTGTGTGAAAGTCATGGCTGGCCTTGACTACAGGAAGTACAAACAGAGTTGTGGGGATGACATAGACAAGGATGCAGGTGGTAGAGCTTGGAGAGTGGAGCACAGTGAGGATAAGCCAGTAAGTACATTAGCGGAAAACATACCGCTGTTTCCAGTGAAAATTACCAAGAACACTATAGAAAATTAATACAAGAAACTGGTATAATCTTACCTAATAAATCCAGAAGCAGGTGTTGCAGCTGGTCCAGCAGTCAAAACAACTTAATAAGATTAGTCTCCAGCACAAAGAGAGCTTAGGGATCTCACGGCTTAGGCTAAGTAGGATTCCTTTTTCATTAAGGGTATAGACAAACTTTCTGTTGCAGCTGAAAATCCCTCAGTCAGTACATGTTTTTGTTTTAAGTGCCTACTATGTGCCAATATCTGTACCATTAAAGATTCTGAGACAGAATAGGCAGACTCTCTGCTTTCCTGATCTTATGGTCCATTGAGAAAAATAGACATTTTTCACATAACAAGAGAAGGCATAGTTATAAACTCTGCTAAGTGCTTGAATGAAAAGAGCAGGATTCTATGAATAAGACTAACTATAGCAGGTAGCTGAGCTGAGCACCACAGAGTCTTTCTACCTCAGTGGGGTGTGAGCTGATGCCTGGAGAAAGAGTAGGTGTTGGACAAAGAAAGATTTAGAGGTGGGTTGAAAGTAGACATCAGGCTAAGTGGGTCTGCAGGTGGGGGAGAGCTTTGTAGCATTCTAAGCACGGAGTGGCTATGTGTCTGCTGAGGAAAGAGCAATGGGAAGAGTGGCTCAGGAAAAGGACTGATCAAAAGAATGCTCAAATCTTTCAGGTCTTTGCAGACCGTGGGGAGAGTCTGCTTTTTACTCTGAGTACAATGGGAAGTCGTTATTGATGGGTTTAATTATTACAGCAGGGATAGCGATATTAGCTAGTGTATGATTTAAATACCCCCAACCTGTATGTAAATCAGTTTTGAATTAAGGAGAACAGGATCCATATTGTATTCCTTGCACCCAACTGTCTGTAAATCTTGCTCCAAGAGACCTCACACACTCTTCCAGTCTCTCTCTCAGCACTGCACTCACACATATCATGCACACATAGACACAAGTGCACACAAATAAAAGTAACAAGTTCTTTTTAAAAGGAAAAAATGTTAGAGCCAGGAGAATGACTAAGCAGGTAAAAGTACTTTCTGTTCAAACCTGGAACTCACAGTGGAAGAAAAGAACCAACTTCGAAAGGTTGTCCTCTAACCTTTACATGTGCACCATAGCATGTGCGCGCACACACACACACACACACACACACACACACACACACACACCACTAACAACAACAATTTTTAATTTTTTATTTATCATTTATTCACTTTGCATGCCAATCGTAGCCCCCTCCTCTCCTCCCAGTCCCACCCTCCCTCTGTCTTCCCCCTTTCTCCTATTCCTCAGAATAATTTTTAAAAGAACAAATTATTTCTTGGTAGAGTCGTTATGAGTTGATGTCAGGAAGAATACTAGCAGTGACTGACAATAATCAGTGGGCATATTAGAAGAGGCAAAGATAGTTTGAGCCCAAATTGTGGCAATATATTGAAATAAATTTGGTTTTGGCCATAAGAGATGAAACAAGGTTTGGAGAGTCTCTGGAATCTGAACAAGAACATGGAATAGTGGTTGAAACAGGCAACGTTTAGAGCCCCTGGACATGAAAATTGCATGGCAAACAAACAAAATGGAATACAGTTGAAAGATCTAAATGGTCTCATTTCAAAACTGGCTATAAGGATATTTTAGTCAATGGCTGGCAAATAGAGATTTAGCCCAGTGGTAGAACACTGGCCTAGAGTGTGCAAACTTCTGAGCTTTAAAGAAGACTAGTCATATAGGTTAATGTAGTAGAAAAGTCAGGAAATAAACCCACATACATAAAGTTAACTGATTTTTAACAAAACTGTCTTACAAATTCAGGTAGCGATAGTAATATTTTTTAAATTAAATATAATTACCTCATTTTTCCTATTCCCCCCAACCCTTCCCATGTACCTCCTGCTTGCCTGCTTTCAAAATCATGGCCTCTAACCTCTTTACCTTTAATCATTGTTGAATCATTAATTTATAATAAATACAATCTGCCATGTTTCTCTAATGTTACTTGTGTGTGCATGATTTTATGGAAGATGAATTGGTGGGGAGGGCAGAGATTTTCCTTCAGGAAAACTATTGTGCTGTTCTCAACATTCTTTAGTTGCTTACATTCTTTTTTTATTAGAAGTGTATTATTTTATTTTTTTCTTTCTTTTTCTCTTTTTCCTTTTTCATTAATTAATTTATTCCAATTACAACTCAATTATTCTCCCATCACTTGTATCCACCCATTCCGCCCTCTCACCCACCTCCATCCTATTCCCCTTCCCTAGTCCATGGTCGAGGGGACCTCTTCCCCCACTTTATGGTCACAGGCTATCAAGTCTCATATTGGTAGCCTGCCTATTCTTTCTTTGAGTGCCACCAGAGCTCCTCACCAAGGGGAGATCATCAAATATGGGGCACCAGAGTTCATGTCAGAGTTAGTCCCTGCTCTCCACATAACTGTGGAGAATGTCCCCACATAACTGTGGAGAATGTCTGTTGGCTAGATGAGAGTACAGGTTCAGTATTTACTATTTGTATTGTCCTTGGTTAGCACAATAGTTTGAGCACACACCCCTGGGCCCTGATCCACCTGTTATAATGTTCTTCTTGTAGGTTTCTAAGATCCTCTGGATCCTTCTATTTCCCCATCTCCTATATGTGTCTTACATAGAGATTCCATCTTACATCCATCAGAATGGCTAAGATCAAAAATTCAAGCAACACTACATGCTGGCGAGGATGAAGTGATAGAGAACACTCCTTCATTGCTGGTGGGAATGCAAACTAGTACAGCCACTTTGGAAATCCATCTGGTGCTTTCTCAGAAAACTAGGAATAGGGCTTCCTCAAGACCCACCTATTCCACTCCTTGGAATATACCCAGAAGATGCTCCAGCACACAACAAGGACATATGCTCAACCATGTTCATAGCAGCCTTATTCATTATAGCCAGAACATGGAAACAGCCTAAGTGTCCCTCAGTAGAAGAATGGATAAAGAAACTGTGATACATTTACACTACGGAATACTACTCAGCTATAAAAAAAAAACAAGGAAATCCAGAAATATATGGACAAATGGAGGGAAATAGAAATGATCATACTGAATGAATTAACCCAGAAGCAGAAAGACTCACATGGTATATACTCACTTATAACTGAACACTAACCCAAGGATCATGTCCCATGAAAGTCTTCACTTACCAGGAGATTGGGATAGATATGAGGACATCCCACTGGGACTCTATATAAGTTGCTTACATTCCTTATCTAGAGTTGAGGCCTCGTGAGATTTCCCCTTCCACGTCATAACATCCATTCTTGTACCCCAAGCTACTATGTGAGAACATGCCCCCCTAAATAAAAACTTTGACTTAAAAATATTAAATAGAAAATACATTTTGAGGGGATAGAGAGAGGATATGAGAGGAGTTGGCAGAGGGGAAACCATAATCAGAATATATTATATGAAAATCTATTTTCAATCAAAATTGTTAGAATGTAAATGTTGTAACCATTATTAAAAAATAAAAAGATGGCTACATAGATGCCTTGGCACTTAGGAGTACTTGGTGCTCTTTCACAGGCCCCTAAGCTTGGTTCCCAGAGCTCCTGTCAAACTGCCATCAAGACTCTCAACTCCAGTTGCACAAATCCAGATACATGTAGCCATAATTGGAGCAAAGCCCAGACACTGACTAGAGGAAAACACTGGCAATATGCATTTGGTATGAGACTTACCTCAAGAATATGTGAAGGAGAGCTGGCAAGACAGCTGAGCAGGTAAAATATGTGCTGTGCAAGCCTGGTCACCTCGGTTTGATCTCCACCAAGCCAGAGGAGGGCAGAAAGAGAGTAGAAACAGAGAACTGGCTCTGCAAAGTTGTCTTCTGACCTTTACACATGGGCCACGTTGTTTATATGCCCTTCTCCTCCACTGGGAACATATAAAAAGTGAACTATAAAAAAATGTATAAAGAAGTCTCACAATTCAAGAAGAAGAAAACAGACACTCTTCCACCACCAAATGGCCAAATGCATGAATAGAAACTCACTGATGAAAAGTATGGAAGTTGCCAGTAATCACACTCAGTATCATCATGTTTATCACAGAGAGAAAAATTAAAATGACACCAGGATATTATTTGACAATCACTAGAGTGGTTGAAATGAAAACACTACCTAATGGAGCTGGAGCAACAGCTCAGCAGTTAAGGGTGGCACCGCTCTTGCAGAGGATCAGTTCCCAGCACCCATGTCAACTAGCTATAGCTCCTAGTGATCTGATCCCCTCTTCTGTCCCCAGCAAATACCTCTGCTCACATGCACATACCCACGCACCAATGCATATACATATATACATAATTAAGACTAAAATAAAATATTTCTTAGGTTGATGACTTCTGAGGGAGATAGAATATTTTTCTTCAAGGATGAGCTCCATGGCCCTATACTCTACACCTATGTGCTACAGACAACACTAATTGGACTCAGTAGAGTGTGTGTGTGTGTGTGTGTGTGTGTGTGTGTGTGTGTGTGTGTGTGTGTGTGTCTGTGTGTCTGTGTCTCTGTGTGAAAATCATATGCATCCACTATAAATCACTATAATCACATTTAGAAGTTTAGATATTCATGTTGCCCAAAAATATCACCATGTGATCTGATATGATTTTTTTTCTCTTGATACTGGACAGTGGTAGATATTGACACCTCTAAGTCAGTCATATTACAGAGCCAGGAAAAACGTAACATTCTGCAGTGAACTGGGTGCTTGAGCTAGAATGTTGAGTAAAGTCTATCGGTTTAGAGCCTCTTCAAGTTCCAACGCTATCATCTGGAAACGCCATGGTAAACTGAGGTACATCTCTGTACAATTCTATTGTAGAAGAGGCAAAATAAAAATAAGTGACAGGAAGACCAATTTTAATGGTGGTTCAACTAGTGAACAACTAGAAAACTCCTCACATTGTATCTTGAATAAATTCAAGCAGTGTATTGTGTGTAAATTATACCCCCACAAAGTTAATTTCTTTACATTTTATTTTTTAAATGTTGTAGAGTAACTAGTAAGATCTTTCTCTAGTCTGTGTCTATTAATTTGACACTAAGAAGTATTTAGAGACATTTGCAAAAACAAAGCTTAAGTACTTACTCTCACTTTATGAGGATTAATTAAAACACTAAGAGTTGGTCTAGCACCCTGAACAGCCCATTGGTAGTACCTGTTGAACTAAAAAGGTATATTTTAATTCCCTTCTCTTACTACACTGCTAAGACGGCTTCCCACGTGTCTTTCCTGCCATAACATAAAACCTCTGAGACTTAGGAGCAAACTAATTATCTAGCCCACAGAAAGTTAGCAAAAAGAGACTAGACAGAGCATAGCAGGAGCAAGCACTGCTCTGTGAGCTTCCTGAGAAGGCGGCCCATTCAGTCTTCACAGTAACTCTCGGAAGTAGTCACAACATCAGATCTCATTTTCCTAGCCAAGAAGCTAAAGCCCAGAGCTATCAAGTACCTTGTCCAAGAACACCCAGCTGGTAAATATGAAAGGCTGAAAATGAAATCACTTTGCCAACAGAGGAATTTTTCCAAGTATGAAACTTTTTTAATAAATACAAAATAAAGTATGTGATGTGGCAAAGGGAAGCTGGGAGACAGCAACGTTCTTTTCAGTGAGGCCTTAGGTAAAATATAACCTTGATTTTTGTTTTTTTGTTTTTGTTTTGTTTTTCGAGACAGGGTCTCTCTTTGTAGCCTTGGCTGTCCTAGACTCACTTTGTAGTCCAGGCTGGCCTCGAACTCACAGTGATCCGCCTGCCTCTGCCTCCCGAGTGCTGGGATTAAAGGCGTGAGCCACCACGCCCGGCATAACCTTGATTTTTGTGGCTGCATATTAAAGGCGCACATGGACAGAATGATGACAGACACAGACAAAGAGCATCTCTGGTTGCAGAGGTTATGAACGGTCTCTTTTCTTTCCTCTAGAATTTCTGTATTTACCAAGAGCCATCCAGGAAGTATGTGTACTGTTACATTTATCATTGAAATTTTTGACTTTTTGAAACAATTTTTGAGATTTAAGTATTTTAAGTATTTTTTGAATTCTATAGGATTGAAAATTCTTTACAGTTAAGCCAAAGTTTATTTCTCCTACAATATACATCACAGTAAAGGGTGGAAAGCATTGAGTTATCCCTGGCATGCTGCCTATTTTATAGAATTTCATAAACTGCTTAAAAGTACTCATAATGCCTTGGCATTGGGAATTTTAACAAAGCTGGCTTTTAAGCAAGTGCTGAAAATAACATTATGACAATCAACTTGTTTTGTCATGCATTTTAGAAAAGAGATGGATTAATTGAAAATTTATATGCAATAGCATGGGAGTAATTATATGTAGTAAGCCAAATTTACTTATGATAATAGACTTAATTGGAAAATTCTTTAATGTACCATTTAAATAAGGGCATTAAAGAAATTGGGAAATTTGAAGAACATCCAATCATTTCTGAATTATAATTGTAAATGAGTGCAGATGACCTAATCTGCTTACGTAAATGATAATTATTAATTTAGCAATTGCACAAATGAGCTCAAAACATGGGCTGCAATAATTACAATATGAACCAATAGCTTCCTTGTCTGCCATTTGCACAAATGATTAAATTATATGAGGAATGTTTTCTCTATACTTTAAGAGCTAATGTAAATTTAAGAACCCAGGGAAATTATTAGTTTAATTAAAACTAATAAGTATACACAAATATGGAAAACAAACAGCTGGATTTATAAAGCTTGAAGTCCTAATATCATGCATCTTTCATTGTAGCTGTAATGAATAATGAATCACTAAAAAAAAAAAAAAAATACTGCTTCCTGTAGTAAGTTACCATGTATAGTATTGATTTTCTAGCACATTTTGCACCTCAGGCTTTTCCTCAAGAACAGTGGTTTCTCTCACCACCGATTAAGTTTACATTTTTTTAAAAATGCTGCTATATATTGTCAGTTTACCAAGGCATTAAGTGGAAACCCGAGGTGATATTCAAAGGGTCGTTAAAAGCCAAAGATATTTTCATTTACGAGAGTCGTGATTCACTTTGAATTTCTACAGGACAATGTTGGGGGAAGGGAATATCAGAAAATTGCAGCTATTTATGGGCGGTGAGGTGAAATTAAGCACAAAATTCTCTGTCAATTAAGCAGTAATGGAGCCCAGGAAGTTCCGCAAATGAGGTGGCAGCAGAACAGTTGTGCTCAAAGCAGCAAGCCTGGGCTCTGTGCCCTGAAGGGGCCCAGGCCTGTTACCAGGACCTTCAGTGTCCCTTTGAGAGGCAAGGGCTGTCCAGCAGATTGCTCCCTAGGCAGGCCTGTAGATCACTGCTAGGATCTTTAAGCAACAACACTAGAGCTTTTGCCCTTTTGCCTGGCTTTGTGCCCCACCTGCTTTGGAAGGGCAGGATGGAATGTCAAGCCAAGTCCCCAGTAAACCAGAAATAGCCACTCCCCATGGCTTGCTGCTTGGGCTGTGCCTGCAAGCAGATAAGGACAATGGTTGGCCTGGAAGACTCATTTGAGTGGCAGGCTCACGAACATCAGGGAGGCTGTGGCATTTACAACCTGTGTGACTGGCGCAGCTGCCCACAACCCTCCTTCCTGCTCCAATAACCCAAGGCTCCCTAGTCCTCACTCAGGGCTTCCACATGACAGTTTTGGAGATAAATAGAAGTGTCTCACATCCCCATACATCAGAAGACCTTTCAGCATTTCAATTTCCTTGTTTGTAAAATGGCCATGGTAGTGGCCATCACTTTGAGAGTTGCTGGAATATGCATCTCCAGCACCTAGAACTATCATTATCCTGCGTATTTCTCACTATACGTAGAACTCATGGAAAATGGATAGGTCAACAGAAACTAAAGCAAACAGATCATATAGTTTTAATGCCAATGCATATGTCACCTTCAGGAAAAAAAATGAGTATGTCAGGGCTACAAACTAAAATATGCCCAGGAATCACCTGAGGATCCTTGGAACAGAAGTTTTTTTTTTTTAATAAAGCCTGACATTCTGCCCTTTTAACAGGCTTCCAAGTGATGTCAACACTTCTAGCAGTAAGGATCAAAACAATAAATGTACACCAAACACTCACGTACTTGCTATTCATACCAAGAAAGGCAAAGGTACCAACATGCCAGAAGATTCCTATCAATACATACCACTATTCTTACAGTTAACCACTCTACTAGTCCCTCATTGCCTTGCTTTCTTTTATAGTTTTGAACCTATATCTATGTCCTTAATGTAAATGACATTTGCCTGTGTAAATGAAATGATAATATGCACATTTTCTAACTTCCTTATCTATCAATATTTTTATATCCATATTGATTTTAAAAGACATGATTTGTTTGTGTTCAGTATTGCATAATACTATTATTATTCACATTTTAAATTTTTGATAATTAGCTGTTTTAACCATTGTGAAAATTCTTATTGTCATGTAAAAATTATACATCTCTGGGGGGAACACTGTGGTATTTTGACATATGCATTACAATTTTGACAGTGCAATTGATAGAATCAGGTTTATTACAGCATATATTTATTGCCTTGACCACTTTTCATTTTCTTTTGATGGGAAAAAAATTTTAATGCTGTACAATAAATCTTTGTCATCTCTCTACTGTGCTACAGAACATAAATACTTGATTTTCCTCTCTAACAATATTTTTGCATCTGATTAGCATCTCTTCTTTATACTACCTACCCCGTCACACTGCTAGACTCTGATGTCCCCTAGCTTCTTTCTGCATCTATATCAGCCTTTTATAATTTGCCAATTATGAGAGACAACATGCAATGTTTGTTTTATGAGCATCTGGGCAGTCTTAGCATTACAGTTCTACAGCACTGATTGTGTTTTCGATGTTATACAATTGTTTCCACTAGATGTTTCTAAAATGTTCTCATTACTTCTGACTGAGATTCCATAAGCATCAAGTGATACGTCCTGTTCCCTTCTTAAAATTCTGACCACATTTAAGCTAATTTACATCTTTCAAAGTTTACCTATTATAGATATTTTACATACGTAGCATCAAAGAATAATTATCTTCTTGTGTCTGGCTTATATCATTTAAGAAAGTGTTTGAGGTCCATCTATGTTGTACCACAAGATTGTTCCTTGATATTTTGGCTGAGGAATATTCTACTATCTGTATATAACATATATTGTTTCATCCATTCATATGATTATGGGCACTTATGTTGCGTCCATCTTTTCAGCAGGGTGAAAAGTACTCTGGTGGGTACAGGCATATACGTATTTGCTTGAGCTGTGTTCTCAGTTTGGAATGACTAAGCTGTGGTACTCTATGTTTACTCTATATTTTTGAGAAACTATCACGGCATTTTCCATAATGACTCTATTTTACATGCCCACCAGCAATACACAAGGGCTGCAATTTCTCTAAATCCTTGCCAACATCTCTTTTTCTCCACTATTTTGTTTGGTAGGGGTAATTTAAAACAAAGTCTCATTCTGTAGCCCAGGCTACTCTGCGGCTCACTATGTATCCCAAAATGGCCTACAACTTATGGCAATACACTCTTGCCCCAATGTCTTTCCCTTCCTTCCCTTTGTGCACTGCTAGGAATTGAGCCCAGGACCTCAGGCATGCTAGACAAGTGTGTTAACACTGAGACACACACACACACACACACACACACACACACACACACACTCAGTCTTTTTCTCTTTACATTTTGTTCTCTGACAGGCTCACAGTAAGTTGAGTAAAATGGCCTTGAATTCACTCTATAACTCAGGCAGCCTTGCAATTCTTCTCCCTCGGCTTACGCAATAGCTGGGATTAGAAGCCTGAACCACAAGGCCTGCCTCCCACTTTCACTTTCAGTATTAAGTGTTTGTGTGATCTATCTTTTTTTCCCTTTGTCACATCTTATAATTTGTTGACCTTACTTCTATTGCACGCGTTGCCCTTTGTTACTCAACCTTTTCTGAACACTGCACTCACTACCTCACATGGGGTTGAATGTGGTGTGTTTTCATTTTCATTTGTCACTAAGTTCTTTCTGATCTTTTATAATTCCTCCTTTGCCCATTTGTTTGTGAAGAGGATGATGTTTCCTTCCCACACACTCGTGGAGGCTCTGACTGTCCTCTGTTTTTGATTTACAGCCTCCTTCAGGAAGAGTAGTTGGAAAGGATGCTTTGTGTGACTCCAATCTTCAAATGAGTTGAGGCTTCTTTTGTGGCCTAACTTATGCTGTATCCTGGACAAATGTCCCATGTACACTTAAGAATATGTATTCTAGTATTGGGTGGGAGGATTCACATTCCAGTAAACCTCATTGAAATATAGTGTTCTTCCAGTTCTCTGTCTTCTTAGTTCCTTGGATATATTTTATTTAACTACTTATTCTGCTGTTGGACAATTTTATCAGTTATGTTTTTCTGTTATTATAAACAACACTAGACTTCATAAAACTAAAATGATTCTGTACAGATAAAAAAATCAAGTAAAGAGGAACCCCTAAAAGTGGGAGAGAAACTTTTTCAGCTATACATATGACATAAGATTAATATCCAGAATATATAAAGAACTAAGAAAAAACCAGAGAATCAAAAAACAAACAAAAATGAATAATTCAAAAATTAAGCCAGGGGCCTTAACAGAGAAAAAAATAACTAAGAAATATCTAAAAAAATATTCACTATCCCTAGAAATTAGGAGAATACAAATCAAAACAATTTTGAGATTGAGTCAGAATGGCAAAGATACATAAAATGACAAATGGACAATAAAGTCTAGAAGAGATGTGGGGGGAAAGAATCTCACATTTACTGTAGGTAGTATTGCAAACTGGTACATTCAC
Organism: Acomys russatus; assembly: GCF_903995435.1. Taxonomy (NCBI): domain Eukaryota; kingdom Metazoa; phylum Chordata; class Mammalia; order Rodentia; family Muridae; genus Acomys; species Acomys russatus. The sequence continues at coordinate 109,339,740 of NC_067169.1, forward strand.
TCAGGAAATCAGTGGGAATAATGGTCAAAAGGTTAAAAATGAATCTGCCATATGACCGAGATTTACCACTCACTCCTTGGCATATGCTTAAAGACTCAATATTCTACTCCACAAAACATTCTATTTGTTACTATTTTCTTGGCACTGGGAATAGTGCAATAACGCTCAGCCATATTCATTGCACTATTCACAACGGCAAGAAAATGCTAACAAACCGAATGTCCGTTAACTGAGAAATGTATAATGAAAATGTGGTACATTTACACCATGGAATACAATTCAGCCAAAAAGAAAAATGAAACCAGAAAATCTAGAAGTAAATGAACGGAACTAGAAAAGATCAGATTTAGTGAGCTAACCAAGGCCCAGAAAGAAACGTAGCACATATTCTCTCTCATGAGAGGCTCCTATCTCCAAATCTTCAGATGTGACTACGTATCCTAGAGTAATTGCAGAAACCAGGAAAGGAAGAAGGGTTTATTGCCAGAGTGGAGGGGTATGGAAGCAGTAGATAGGGGAGTAGCAGGGCACAAGTGGGCTGATGGGGGAAATGGGAAAAACAGGGGGTGGGATGAAGGAGAGATAAACAAGTTTTTTTAGGATCCCAAGTGTGGGATCGGAACGGTCTCGTGAGAGAACAGGTAAGGTTAATTCACTAGAAGAGCAACCACCTTGTGCAGGAGCTTAATTGCTGCCAGCTGAAAAGATCCCGTGACCAGACTCTGGGAGGAGATATATAAATGAGTCCAGAATTGGAGGCAGGGCATTTTGGAGACTTGGGATAGATTTGACTATTCATCGCTGCACTTCAAGATGCTCCTAGAGAGAACTGCTCGAGAAAAGGCTTCGGGGCTCCAGCTCCTGCTGAGGTTCTGGGTTCTGGTTACCCCAGGTTCCAGCAGAAGAAATCCTGCGACTCCCACCTGGAGAATCGTTCCTCAGAACTGATATCCTTAAGGTTTTGTTATTGTGTCCATTAATCCTCATTTCCTATTGTTTTGGTTAGTCAGGTTATAAGTGGCATATACTCAGTCACTAAGTTGTTAATAAAATATATTGGTTAAGAAAATAGAGCCTACAATGGGGGCTCTAATTAGTGTGAGAAATAACTACAGAAGAAGGAAGGTAAAATTACAGTAAGGGTGTCTGAAAAAGTCATAAGGAATCATACCATTAACTACCTGCCTATAATACACATAAGTCAGTATATAAATATATATACATAGTTTAAATAAAATCTCCCAATCTGAAGAGCTAAAGACCAACTAATGAAAATCCCCAGCAGCACGAGAAGCCCTCTTGTGAGCTGTTGGTCAGAGTTGCCCAAGATACTCCCAAAACATTACAGTCTATTGCTGCTCTTGATTGCCCCCAAGCACAGAAGGTAGCTCCCTATTGCTGAAGGTGCCATGTGCTTCAGACACATGGCCCAAAGGGCCTTTGAGCTGGACCAGACCTGAACTTCTCCTCCCTAATGACTAGCTTTCATGGTACCAGACAGCATCATGCAAACTCCCAAAGGAGGAAAACAGACAACAGTCCTACCCAGCTATGACGCTTATGAACCACAATGATGGGCATCATGGCACAATAGCCCTAAGAGTACAGTAGTGGTATGTCTAGCTTGGTGAGAGCCAGTAGTTCTGGAATTGAACTTAAGACCCACTCAACAAGAGGGAAATCACACTAGAGACCTAGCCAGCTACTCAGGATTAGTGAAGTCATGGATCTTGAAGAAAAATGTGCAACTGCCACTTTACCAAACCAACGCAACCCCTAACTACATTCTCAATATTTGCCCTTATACCCATGATAAGTGTAGTACTCACCCCTCATCAAGACGACTTCTCTTTGCAACAAATGGAGACCATTATGAAAACCACCATGTGCCCAAATGCAGAGTTGTGAAGCCCGGTCCCAACTGATCCATCTACAATATAACTCCTGTGCCTAAGGCTCAGCGATCATGTAAATGAGGGGTATAAATATTGTAAGAGACAGAAAATAAGAAGTTTACTGTGAAACTGTGTCTCCTAGTAATGTCAGAAACTACATCCAAAAGTCTCATCAGCATGCCTGCCTAAACCTGCCTAAACATTAGCTAAACAAGGACAACAACAAGCAAACAAACAAAAACAAAACAAAACAAAACAAAAAACTCCAGGCAACTAAGAAATGCTGAGTGGGAGAAATGGTCTTCCCCAGAGAACAGTAGACCATTTGGTTATCCAATACAAGATGGTTAGCCCTGAAAACATATGTACAAGTAACATTACACATACTAAACAAGTTGTACCTACATATTTGGGAGTGTGTATATATACATGTGTGTGTATAAAAGACATTAATGCAAAAAAGAAGCCATTAATTTGAAATAGAGAAAGGGGAGTTATATGGAATGGTTTGGAGGAAGAAAAGAGAAAAGAAAAATATCTAATTATATTATAATCTCAAATATTAAAGGAATAATTTCTAAAAATCTCTACAAGTGAACAGGTTTATCACAGCTATACTAAGTGTGTAGTCGCTATATACATGCTGTGCACATGTTCACTTTAACTAGCCAAGTCATGTTTTCCAAAGTAGCTATATCAGTTTATACTTCCTTCTCCGGTGTATTATAAAAATTCTCAGTATATATAGACAACAGTTTGTATAGTCAGACTTTTTAGATTTTATGAATCTGATAGCTTTTTTATTTGAGCTTTTTTAATTGTTTGAGGATTTCATACATGAATACTATATTTACACATTCATATGCCACCCTCTCTTTTCCAACTCAGTCATGTCTCCCCAACTCACTCTGAAAATCACAACCTCCTCTTCTTTAATCATTGTTGCATATAGATAGTGTGTGTGTGTGAATACAACATGTTGAACCCGTTTATTGTAGATTATAGATTAAAAGCTTCCTAATTTTCATATCAAATACAAAACTGTTCACCTAGCTCCAGGACAGAGTGATGTTCTATTTGTAAGATAGTTTTATGTCAACCTAACACAAGCTAGTCATCTCAGAGGAGGGAACCTCAGTTGAAAAAAAATGTCTTCATAAGATCAGGCTGTATGCAAGCCTATAGGACATTTTCTTAATTAGGGGTTGATGTGGGAGGGCCCAGCCTATTGGGGGTGGTGCTGTCCCTGGACGGGTGGTCCTGAGTTCTATAAGAAAGCAGAATGAGCAAGCCATGAGGAGCAAACTAGTAAGCAGCACTCTTTCATGGCCTCTGCATTAGCTCCTGCTTCCAAGTTCCTGTTTGTCTGAGTTTCTGCCTTGGCTTACCCCAATGGACAGACTGTCAGGATAGGTAAGGCAAATAAACCATTTCCTCCCAAAGTTGCTTTAGGCCACGGTGTTTTATCACAGCAATAGTAACCTTAAGTAAGACAGTTTTGTTTGTCTGGTTTGCTGTTTGTTTGTTTTTAAGACAAGGTCCCCTAGGTAGCCTTAGCAGTCCTGGAACATGATAAAGAGACCAAGCTGGCCTTGAACTCACAAAGATCCACCTGCCTCTACTTTCCAAGTGTTGGGAGTAAAGGCCTATGCCACAATGCTTTACTCATAGTTTTGTATTTTACATTTAAGCCTACAATCTATTTTAAGATGATGTTTTGATTTAGAATAAGATAAATAAAGTGTCCTCTTTTTGTCCGTGAAAGACCAATTGCATTGGCACTATTTCCATTTTTATTTTCATTAAAGTTGACAAAAGTCAATGTTAAAAACAAAGAGTCTAACTTCAGAATCCACTCAACCCTTATATTCTAAATTTGAAACTTTTATGTTATCTTTTAGGGACTCCATGTCTTAGGGTGTGTGTGTGTGTGTGTGTGTGTGTGTGTGTGTGATATTATGGAATAAAAGGCCTTGTTGATGGTAGGCAAGCCCTCAACCACCCAGCCCTATCTTCAGCCTTGGAAACCCATTTCTTCATTTGTGAAATAGAGATTATGCAAGGATAACTCTAATTATAAGATTAAGTGAAACAGTGTGTGTGCACCTAGCCCATGGTAAAAGGAAATGTCAACCATAGTAGTTACTAAAGCCTTGTTATCAACTCTGAAAGCTATCAAGGTTGGATAACATACAGCAGGTAAATCAGGTCTGTAGACATTTTGGAAACATGCTAAGTTGTCTGTAAAATTAATCCACATTTTGTAATGCAAGGCTGTACACACACAAGGATGATTGGAGACATCCAATACCCTAGTCCCACAATGATCCTTTATAGAATATTTACACCCAGTACAGAATCTCCAGAGCTGGAAGACACATTAAGTATCTTAGGATATTGCATGGTAAAGATGCAAATAATGAAAAGTACAATACCATAGGCATCGATTAAGCTCATTTTGTATAAGAAAGCAATCAGAAGTTTCCCTCTCCATCTTCTTCACACAACTGTGATCTTGGAAGGGATTATAAAAGGTGCTGAGCAGGCTGGGTTTGTCTATACTTACTATTTTTTTCTCATTTGTTTTCAAGTATGGATCAATTTTTGTTCCTTTAAACTCAAAAAGTAAATCAACTGAGGCGAGGGGAGACTTATCACACTTCTACACTTCCCAAGTGTGTGCTTAATGCTGCTTGAGGTGTTTACAAACTCCTGAGTGAGCACAGTATTTTAGTCATAATGCACAACTGCATAGCTACCTTATATCAGGGAAAGGAAAGAACCACAATATGACTAAAAATCTGTCTTTATGTGATGGTGGTGGCAGCTCAGAAGCTAGCTCACACACCTAGGTTCCTGATTGTATTACCGTTATGAACAGCTTTTCGGACCCATAGGCTGCTATCCTTTTCCAGCCGGGAAGCTTCTCTTCTGTTTTCTACTACCACCACCTGCTGTCCTATTCCTACCACACAGAAACTCCTTTTTCCACAGAGAAATCACTGGACTAAAAGGCCCCAACAAAGGCATCTTTGAAGGGGTTTAAGCAATCATCCAACCTTTGAGGACTTGATTTTTAAATCACAGACTTATAAAAATAGAATTGTTGTGCCTTACTGTCTTTAAAGTAAAGTTTCCTTTTTTTTCCATCCTGGGAAGAGGAAAACATTTTCAACACTTGTATGGTTATACATTCATTTGAATTTGCAAATGCTTATGTCACATTCATTACTGCAAGGCACTAATTTTAGATATGCTAACAATATCTATTTTATTCCTCAGGACAACTTTATTAGGTAAGTTCTATTATGGTTTATGTCTTAGAGATGAGAAAGCCAAGACACAGAGAGCTCAGATACATCTCCAAGGTCACGGAAATGTACTGTACTAGGGCTTTTAAAAATCATATGTTCCAGGGCAGTTGCACATATGAACTCACGGTGAGTATGACTGTATGCATAAGACCTGTGCAAGCTCAAGCCAGAAAACATTGCTGCATAGTAGAGAAGGGGGGCAGGAAACCCCACTACAAACTGTTGTGTGCTTTTGTAATTTGATAGCTGCTAAGAGGGGAAGAATCAGTTTTCCTCAACGATATGCCTGCCCCCTAGTAAGTCAACCGCACTCCAAGGTAGCCCCCACTCCCAAGACAAATTGGGCAACACAAAGTGCAGTCTGTGAGGGGGAAAAAACTCAAAGTTGGGTGGGAAGGGATAAATAAAATATAGTTTAAAAAACTGCCTATTCCTTCCTGTGGGAAGAGCATTTATTCTTGTTCTGTTGACATTAGCTTTGGCTTTGTGACTCGTGGTGGCTGACCCTGTGGGAGAGCCCTTTTTTTCCTCCACATGTATATCCACTTCAGCCTTGTGATTTATTTTGTCCTGTGACATATGAACAGAAATGTGTTCTGGACAAAAACCCAAATACTTGCCTGAGGGTTCACTGTATTCTTTTCTCCTTTGCCCACAAGGCCAGTAATGTTTCTCCACATAGGATCCTGGATTTAAGACTGATTAAACTAGATGGAGTCAATGCAGATAAGATGGACAGCATGACTGTATTAAACTTTTGTCTTGGAAGTCACAGAAATGCTTGGGTTATTTGGCCATGCATCTGTCATCATTGGCAGTGTTACAAGCAGTCACCAGATCTCAGTGGCATGCAGCAATAAACATTTCTTGCTTTCAAGTTGACAGGTCAATAGGAGAACTAAGCCCTGCACATCTCATCGTACAGTCCAGGATGGAAGGCCAGCAGCTATCAGTGCCATATCCTCATACACAGAGTGCAATGACAGAACTGCAAAAGGGCACACCCATCTGTTCACGTGTATCATAACCTTCCAGAGAAAGCAAATCATTTAGCTCTGTCTGAAGTCCAGAAATAAGAAAACATAAGACATTCCTCATAACACTTAGAGTGGTTAAGGCAATGGTGTGGATATATACTGAAACTATTGACATAATGGAAAATTGGAACTAATTATTGAATCTGTCACAGATAGCTACATGAATAGCTCCGTAATTGTCACTATCAATAGGCAAAATTCCAATCCAGGCAGTTTGGTTTTCATTACCTATACAATTTTTCTCATTAATATTTTTAAAATTTTCATTTCGATATGTAGCAACTATACACATTTATAGGGTCCATTGTAGTATCTTTTTGTTATGTATATTATTGGACAAAATATTAGGTTTCAATGTGATATCTGCTTTTGCATACATGTAATGCACCCACTGATTATATTTATCTCCTACTATTTTCTCTTTGATACTCTTCTCCCTGTGGTCTCTCTCCTTTTTCCATATTGTCCCATTTCTACTTTCATTTTTAAATAAAATCTAGATTCTATATATGAAAAAAGTGATACTTTTCTGCCTGAGCCTGGCTTGCTTTGTTTAGCATGGTAATCTCCAGTTCCATTCATTTCTTGCATATGACATCATTTAGTTCCTTATAAAACTACATTGTGTGTATGACATTTTATTTATCCATTCATGTGGTGCTAAGCATCTAGACTGATTCTATAACTTTGCTTTTGTGAATAGTGCTTCAGTAAGCCTGGATGTGCTGGTATCAGTACTGTGCAGGCAGGTTTCTTTACATACATAGATAGATAGATAGATAGATAGATAGATAGATAGATAGATAGACAGACAGATAATTTTTCCATTCACAATTCAGTGAGTTTGGGCATATTTACAGACTTATGCCACCATCTCCACTAGTTTCAGAATATTTAATGCCCCTCAAAGAAACACGGTATCTGTTAGCCATCGCTCCTAACTATGTCTGTCCTATTACCACCTATTTTCAATGACTAATCTGCTTTCTGGCTATCCACTTCATTTGCCTTTTCTGGACAATTCATATAGGTAAAAATCATACATTCTATGGCCTCTTTTGCCTGGCTTCTTTCTTAATGTAGTGTTTTCAGGATTCACTTATGTTGTAGTGTATATCAGCACTTCATTTTATGAGTGAATAACACTTAATTGAATGTAGATACGATGATCCATTTTCTGTCCATCAATTAGATGGATTTTGTGATTTAGCCACTTCTATTTTGGTTCTCAAGTATCTACATGAGCCTAAACTTTCTATGTCATATAGTAAGTTATCGAATGTGTTGCCATGTAACTAGTCATAGTGCTCCCCTGGAGTCCTCATTTTCTAGGGTAGACATTGTATCTGTCATTGTAGGAGCTTTAGTCTTCCTGTGCCCTTGATTCACGGAGTTCAAAGTTTATCTGTTTTTATCTTTTCAACAAACCAACTTCCAACTTCATTGATTTTCCTCAATAGTCTACTTTTTCTTTCATATACTCCTTTTCTATCTTTAGTGTTTGTTTCACATTTATTTGCCTTGGGGTTTTTTTGTGTTTCATAAGGCCAACATTTAGGTTAGTGGCTCTAGATCCCTTTAGTGATTAGATCATTGGTTAAGTTATTGATTTGAAGTTCTTATTTATATTTTCTTTCTAAAATTTTTATGGTACGAATGATTGAACTCAAAGTTTTTTACAAGCTAAACAGGTACTATATAACTAGGCTGTATCTGTAGCCTGAAGATTATTTTTTCAAATGTATGTATAAAGGCTATAAGATCCTAGTCATCACATTGCTATCACCGTATCTCATTAAGTTTGATAAGTTGTATTTTATTTTGTTTTGTCTGTAAGCACTTTATTATTTCCTTTTTGGATTCATTGATTTAGAATTATGTTCTTTAAACACACAGGCATGTACAAGCATGCATGCACGCACACACACACACACACAATTTCCAAATACTGTAATTTAATTGTATTCTTGGCCAAAACTCTTTTTTATCCTATCTTATTTGAAAGACAATTGCATAAAAACGCTAACTATGCCTGTGTCTTTATGAACATACAATGAATGAAGTTGTAATTTGTATGATAATAATAGTACAGAGGAGGAAGGAGAGCAAGGAGCCATTTAACAGAAGTGTTTTTATCTGCCACTGAAATTTTCATATTAATCTGAAGTAGATTATTAGGTCAAGATATTATTTTCAATTTCAGGCAAGCCACTAAGAAAATAAGTTCTATAAAAGTACCAAAAAAGAAATGATATGTGTATTAAAATAGTACAGAAGAATGCACATAACATAAAAATTATGAAAAAGCAAGAGATATAAAACTAATGGCAAGAAAATAGCAAATGGGAGATGAAAATCTGACTTCTCATTACACTAACCAACACACTAGTGGGGGATCATATGCTTCTATTAAAAGGACAGAGATTGAAAGAATTGACTCTAAAAATTACATGCTAGGATTATATTCTGTTTATAGAGATTCATTTCAACTTTAGTAGTGCTAACAGGTTGATTGAGAGTAAAAATATGCAAACACATATACTACAAAAATAATGGTAGCAGTTAAACAACAGCTGTTCAAAAAGCTGCATTAATTATCAAGTCATAATATATTTTACAAAAAAAAAATCTCAGGCTGGGGCATGGTGGCACATGCTGTTTATCCCAGTATTCAAGATACAGAAGCAGGCCAAAGTGAGACACTATTTAATGAGAAAAATAATAATTATTAAATGCTAACTTTTTAATTTTAAAAATATGTATATGAAAACTAACGTTCATTGTTGTCTCAGTGGTTATTTTTTTTTATTAATTTATTCTTGTTACATCTCAATGTTTATCCCATCCCTTGTATCCTCCCATTCTTCCCTCCCCCCCCCCATTTTCCCATTATTCCCCTCCCCTATGACTGTTCCTGAGGGGGATTACCTCCCCCTGTATATGCTCATAGGGTATCAAGTGTCTTCTTGGTAACCTGCTATCCTTCCTCTGAGTGCCACCAGGTCTCCCCATCCAGGGGACATGGTCACATATGGGGCACCAGAGTATGTGAGAAAGTCGTATCACACTCTCCACTCAACTGTGGAGACTGTTCGTCTCAGTGGTTCTTAACCTATGGGTCAAGATCCTTTTGGGGATTGAATGATCTTTTCACAGGGGTTGCATACTGGATATTTACATTACAATGCAGAACAGTAGCAAAATTGAATTATGAAGTAGCAACAAAAAATTATTTTATTGTTGAGGGTCACCACATGAGAAACTGTAGTAAAAGGTAGCAGCATTAGGAAAGTTGAAAAACAATGTTCTATCTTTTCTACCATTTAAATGCATATGACACAAAGATCACACAATTTTGGCAGGCATTTCAAACATATGAATGAAAATGTGACAGTGTGAGCCATGAAGGAAAAGGAAGTAGTGGGACAGGGATGACTAAGGAGAGCCACAGGACAGTGACATTTGACACAAGACAGAGACATTTGGATTTAGAGGAAAGATTCAGTGACGAATCAGTGGTGGTGGTTGCAAAATGGACTTCTGGAGTAGATTTACTGCCTTTCTTTTATAAGCTTATAGTTTCTGTTTACATGGTCAAAGAATTCTTTTTGAAGAGTATGATATCGCTTCTAGCTTGTAAATTCCTTGGGGGCACAGGCCGTGTCTTATAGATCTTTGTAGCTCACATAGCATCTAAATAATGACTAGCTGTGGTCATGGTGCTCAATAAACATTTGTAGAGGGAATGACTACAGAAAGCAATAAAAAGGGTAGTTTAATAAAATTTAAAATCCACTTTTCTGAATATTATTTTAGGTCCATCATGAATCCATATAGTTCAAAATGAATTGCGTTTGCATTTTGCTCATTCACATTTACCTGTGAAATTTTATTGTTTTAATATGCACTAATGTGTTTATAGCCCTTGTGAACCTTTTTATGTTTATTTTACATTTCTCTATCACCTCATTTTAAAAACCGTAAAGCTACAAAACCAATTAAACATATATAGCCTTTATCTAGATATATCAGTTGTTAATACTAGGTTCCATGAATCTTATACAGCTATTAAATAATTAAAAAGGAGGGAAATTCAGTAACAGAGTGTTTGTGAAATATGTGCCAGTCTCTAGATTTTGATCTCAGCATTTGGAAAAAAATTCTCTTGGAGCTCTACGAACAATACAACGAATGTTAAAGCTTACAGAAGATATCAGCAGGCATATTTTATGGACTCTGATGAAGTTAAACCTGAGGCATTTCTATGACTTCAGAGCCCTTTACTAGAGAATGATACTCTTATTTCAATTTACAATTTTAAGCAGCCTACATGGCATTGAGAGCTGGCACATTAGGGTGGGGTATGGCCATTGGTGAAAAATGTAACTGAAATAGCATTTCACCATTTGCCAACAGTGTAAGTGCTTTTTACAAAACAATACTATTTTATTGTTACAACTCCACCAACAAAATATATTCATAAATATAACATACAAATATGATTCATTGATGATGCATATTTATTTTCAATTTTTTAAACAAATAGTTTACTTAATAGAACTCAGCACAAAGGCTCTTATTTCCTTTTTAATTTTTCTCTGTGATATAGAGGAGACTTAAGTTTCTAAATCTAGACGTGGGTGTGATATTTCTACTCTGCATGTCAAAGTTAAAATGTTGGTTAGGTAACAAACATTTGAAACCACAGCACAGATATCCTGGCAACTAGCCACAAATTTGAGCTGGTTCCCTGCAATGCCATTGTCTTTGCTCACAATGAATTTCCAGGTTTTTTTTTTTTTTTTAATAACGTAAGACTAAATGGCAGACTTCAGAATTTTTTAAAACTTTTTTAGAAGTTTTGTCACTTGAACTTTATCCTAATCATTCACATGCAAATTAGATTACCAACCACATTATGCCATATTGTGTTTCCCAGCTTTAAAGGATGAAAGATATGTTTTAGTTTTCCAGATATTTCTCTGAGTGTTTCTGTACATTACTCATTTTTACATTTCAATCAATGTTCCTGTGCAATTAGTGGTAGTAGGTACCTCACTTTACATACAAGGAAACTGGATTAGAGTTTCAATGATTTGCCCTGAGGCATTCTGCCACAATGACTAGGACAATATAGTTTCTCATTCCAACATCAGTGATTTATCTACCTAATCTACCTAGCGACTTACCACACCTAATTGCTGTTGGAAAAGTCTGTGCAGCAGCTTATAAAATCCAATATTTTTTTTAAAAGCAATGTTCAACTAATAGTAGCCTCATTCTCTGGATCGCCAGCACAGTGGGTAAGGAAACTTTTGTTTTGCTTTGCTTTTTGTTTTGTGGGGTTTATTGGTTTGGCTTTGAGACAAAGTTTTTCTGTGTAGCCCTGGATGTCCTGGAACTCCCTCTGTAGACTTCAGGCTGTCCTTGAACTCAAAGATTCTCATGTTTCTTCCTCCCAGAGTGCTGTACAATGTTTTTGTTTTTGTTGTTCTTGTTTGCCAAAGCTTTCAGAGGTGAGGATTTCTTGCTATTGTTGTTGTTTCTGTTTGGCTTTTTCTTTTTTAGGTGATGCAAACAGCAATGGTAGGTGAGGGTTTGAAATGAGTCTGACTCCAGAATCTACGGCCTTTCTTTTCTTGCATGTTGCTGCATACACATGGGAAACAGTGTCATCTAAAGTCTCCTAGGATGCATTAAGTATGAACTGAACACCATCTCAGGGTGTTTTCCCAATGAGATTTGGCATGCACACTGGCTCTAAAAATAGGTGTTCGCTCAAGTTGAACGCTGGAACTGAGTGGGTAGAATTTAGGGGCTCTAAGAATTCTAGGGGAGGGGGGCCGGGGGATGGGGGGTAAATAGTGTTGGCATTTGTCTTGGGAAAGGAGCAAAGACTCAGTGAATGAACAGGTCCTGGAGGTCAGGAAGGTGAAGCGGTTTCTACAATCTTCATGGGCAAAAAACAAAAAAGATGGTACCTTTCTGCTTTTTACCTTGCTGCTCAAACCCAAGCCTATCAGTCATCATTGATTTGCTGTGCCTCTTTTCTCACCTAACCTTCCTCGACAGCTTTACCAGGGGGTAGTCAACTCTATCTCCAAAGCATTTGCCAAATCCTTCTGCTTCTCTCCATTGTCCTTGTCCTCCTGGTCAGGGTCCTCTTCATCTCCCATCTGCATACAAGTCACGCTACTGAATGGGCTTGCTTACTTCACTCTTGGCCCCTACAGTTTCTTCTCAAGAAGAAAACAGAGTGATCATGTGAAGATACACACCAGATCATGTCACTCCTTGGCTCAAAATATTTAGGACCTCCCTTTTGCAACCGACAAAGACAAATTTCTCTTAAACACCTATGAAACCACCCCTATGGATGGAGAAGTCGCTGTGACACCCCAGTGTCTCCACGAACCATACTTCTCTGTAGTAGCTGCTGTCTACTGAATAGCTAATTAGACTGCTTAGTCTAGACCCCGTAAAAACTTGGTAACTGAGACAACTGACTTAGGGTTTTTGTATCACATCTGTTAAATGAAATAATGGTACCTATTGCATGGGTAATAACTTCTTTACTTGAAAGAATTACATGAGTTTTTAAAATGAAAGGTTGTTCAAATAGTGTATGGAATGTAGTGGAGAGGCTTACTATAATGTTAGGTTGGTGCAGTCTTGCTTCCAGGATTGACATTTGTTACTTCTTTTGTCTAGAATGATCTTCCATCAACATCAACATCACAATATAAAAATACTTGATCATTTCCTCACTCCGGTGCAGCCATCTTTATCAAAACACCTGATTTCATTGTCTGCACGATACTTATCCTAATTTGTTAAATGAGTAACTACTTGGTTTCTCAGGAGGTAGCTACCATAGTGGAATTCAGAAAAAAATGACCCGTGGAGCCTGGAAGGCTCTGTGCAACATTGACTAGGATAAAAGAGTCAGCCCTCTATTTTTATGCTCCTTCTCTTTTTGTTTCTTCTTAGTGATTAGTAAAGTTCTTTTGGGGAAAATGTCAGGTTTCCCAGTTGTGCTAAGGGCAAGGCTAGGAAGCTTTTTATACTTAGCTGGCCCTGAGTCACAAGAACTAGAAGAGAGGCTGAGTAGCATTGGGAACCGAAAGGGAATGGCCCATAGTAAAATGAGTATTAAGCTCTGAGGACAAGGACACAGCCACAGCCTCTCAGAGCTCCTTAGAAGAGCTGTCATGGCTCATTGGTCACTGTTTTAATAAGGAATGTTAGGCCCTAAGCAGACATCAGTCACAGCTGTGGAGTAGTTCAGCTCTGCACAGAACTGGTATTCAGTAAGCATCCAGTAATTAGCCATAAGGTGTGTATATTACTTTCCCACTGTGTGCTATGCACTGTGCTATGCCCTAGTTGCCTGTTATCTCATGTAGACCTTACGTGGTCCCTATTTTGTTTTGGTTTTGATTTGCACTGTTGGATATGAAATCCAAGTGATCTCATACCTGAACTTGACTCCAGCTACAACTCACAAGGCTCTTTGGATAGCCTTTTCACAGGGGAAGAACAGGGCTTCAAAGGGAGGCAGTGGTTTCCCTGAAGGCACAGAGTTAGTGTATAGGGTTTAGAGTACTGTCTGTGATCTTAACAACCTCCTTATCTAATAAATCATGAAACTTTATGATCTTCGCTGACCTAAGATTGTGTTTTCGTAAGTTCATCCGCTGAAAGAACAGTTTGGGGTCAGGAATGTGACTCAGGGGTAGGGTGCTTACTGAGAATCTATGAAACCTTCAGCTCGAAGTTTCCCTCAAAATTAAACCTCTGTTCTATAAAACTATTCTTCAACTTGGGGCATTCTTTGTCCTGAGAAAACATCTGACAGTCTCTGGGTCTACTTTTGTCACAAACAGTTGGAGATCTGTTGTCACTCCTATCTCATGAGTAAGAGGTAAAGAATGCTGTTAAATGTCCTGGGAAGCATAGGAAAGTTTTCTAAAAAAAAAAAAAAAGGAACAAAGCCCAAAATGTCACTAGTGAAAAGTTTGAAAATGTCTGATACAGAAAAAAATTGTTTAAGACCAAAAAATGAAAAATATTTCATTGAAAGAATGTGCCAAAAGGAATGGAATGGCTTTAGGTTTCACTTTCTATTTCTCTCTCTTCATGGACTACTCCAAAATGTAAACGCAAAGCATGTGTTCAGGAGGTAGTATTCGCTGTCAAGATACTGGCAAGATACTGGGTCAAGATCAGCTGGCTTTTCCGAAAATTATCATCCACTAACCAGAATGAAGCAAACTGTTAAACTACAAGACTGGCCACCCATGATTTTGCCCATGAATACATTCGTTGCCCCTTTAATTCCACATTAATGCAGGGAGGTAAACAGAGTTCAAAAATCTGTCTGCGCTCCTGACTCTGAGCTGATCTTGACCTCTTGCTGCTATCTTACAAAAATAGTCTCTCCCAGTGCTGTGGATCTTGAGGTCCAGGTTGCATGAATAGTCACTTCAATTTTGATTAAAATTCTTGAGGCACAGTCATATTTCCCTTCATCTTTGTGAAACAAATGAAGGCTTTAGCACACACAAGAGGTAGGACATGAGACTCTGGGTCTTCCAAGCTAGCCACACTGTTTTCTCATTCTTGTGAATGCAGAGCACACTTTTGGTGACCAGAAACAAATGGTTTGCTACAACTCATTCTAGCACTCTTTTATTTTTCCAAAAGGTTGGCTATAACTCTTGCTTTGATAAACTTTATGAATTACATTTCAAAAGAGAAAATTCCACTCTAATCCACTTTCTATTGGTGACAGCCAGCGGGATTAACGGTTGCCTCAAAATCATGTCCCTCCCACAATGACTAGCAAAGTATTTGTAAGTGTTGCCCAGGGATCCACTGCTCATTAAAAAGATTCATATTGCAAATACGGATCTGGAAATCTATTGGCTTCTAGAACAAATACAAATAAGCAGATTATGTCGTTTATCCCCTCTCTCTTTGTGTCTGTAGCTAGAGAGTATGAAATAGAATAGATTTTAAGGGAATGCTAGCGTAGTGAAATTCTGCTTTTTAAGAAATCAAAGCACCAATAAAAAACTTGCCTAAGATTGAGAGAGGCAAAGTAAGGACTACCTGAGTACAAGGTTTTACTTTTGGTAGTTAAACATGTTTTTATAGAATATGGTGACTATACTAAATATCTTCAAATTATTCATTTTAAAATGGTTAATTTTATGTTATGCCAATTATATCTTTTTAAAGGAAAGGCTGTATAAATGGGGCAAAGCCTAGGCTAAGACTATGTATGTCTGCTTAGACTGTGTATGTTTGAGTCATTATTTACAAGGTTAGTGAACATCTACATTATCACAATGTGCCTGATGCATGCTTGCATATAAGGTGTATTTATTCATGTCTTATTTTCCTTTCCTTTTGATAAAAGCAGAATTTAAACTACTAAAGGTAACTTTGTTCTGAAAACTAGAATCTTCAAATGGTAAAAATATGGTATGGGGACTTAAGCTGTTGGGGAACCTAACCACTGTAAATACAAGATAATATCCTGAATGCTTTGGTTAATTCCCACTTTCACTTCTATAATGAAGATAGGTACTTCACTCACTGGGACCAGCAGGGTTGTTTTGTCCTGCTATGCACTTCTGTTTCAGCTGAAAAGCAAAATAGAAAACAAATTCTGAAATGACTGCCCTTTCTGTCTATTGTGCACCCTTCCAACTTGCTTTGGACAACTGGCTTTTTGTACAAGGATCTTAGTTATATCTCTGTTACAGGGAGGGCTAACACAACCATTCTGAAATCCCCCAGTGCAAAACCAGGTGTGAAACTCACACTCCTTTACTACATTCCTCCAAAACCCCTTCCCCCCCCCCCAAAAAAAAGACTCCACAAATCACTCCCCACTTCTAAGGCCAAATAACTCAAAGCAAAGAGTTCAGATGAAAATTTCATTTAAGGTTCAGTTGTCCAACCCCCTCCAATTGCCCCAAAGGTCAGTATATTTCTCAGTGTGTTTGATGTTTCCATGTTAAGTCCCAATGTGGAGAGACAAATCAATTGTTTCATAACACAACAATGCACACAGTCAGAAAAATAGAAATATCTTATCTGGCCACCACTAATATCTTGATGAGGCTGGCTCTCAAGCACACGTCCACGCACGCGCCCATATGTGTCTCGCACGCGCGCGCGTGCGTTCACACACTCACAGGCGCACAGAGAGCCAATCTATAAACCCGGGTGCCTTCCCCCAGGCTGTTTTTTTTTTTTTTCCTACTCTTTTCTGCCTGGTTACAAGGTTGGGGGAAGGGACCAGAGGCAAAGTTCGCAGAGCATTCTTTCTTAGCTCAGCAGCCAGGGTTAGGAGCTTGGGCTTCCCTTCCCTGCCCCCTCTCCTCATCCCAGAAAAGGCCTCACATTTATTCCTCCACCTACATACTGCTTGCCCCCAAATCTGTTTGATGTCTCCGTGGACTTGGTTCCTTGAAAGAAGTAATCCTGCTCTTATGTGGAAAACTGTCCATAACATGGGGTGGGGGTAGTAAGTAAGGGTGAAGGATCTCTCAGGGTAGTTAGCAAGCCTGAGCTGTTAATAACAACTCACAACAGAAACGACTGTTATATTATATTTAATTTTTAATGAATCATAAAGAGAAATAATGACGTTTTCGTTTGCAAAGAATCCCTTACTTTTCGTGGGAGTCTTGCCCTCGCGGCTTTCCCCACTTTCCCTGAGCATCGCAGCTCCAAACTGAGCAAGGAGTCCCCAGATAACTATTTAGTATAAACAAACCATGCGGATTTAATGGAATTACCTCAGCCCGCTAGTAAATAATTTATAGTAGGCAGTAAATAAAATATGGTTCTGCGTCTTTAAAAGAGTTGTCAAGCAGAAAACACCCACCAGAGGGACGTAAACCCCAAAGATTGCCACGCTCAAAGACGCTGGTTGGGACCAAGAGTAGGGTGAAAAGATATGTTTTATAACCCGAAGGAAGGCGTGGGTGCTGCAGCAGCGCCGGGAGCTCTCAAGGAAGGTTCCCGCCAGGAGAAGGGGAGAGGCCGGCCGGATGTCCTTTTCTTTTAGCGGTGGGAGGGGGTGCGGGGGCGGGAGGCAAGTGAGTAAAAAGCACAGGAAGGGAGCTGCACCTTCATAATAACGCCTTCCATTTGAAAGGCTAGAGGGTTTCAAATTCGTTATCACCCTGATCCTCAAAGCCACTCTCCCAAAAGAGCAGGCCGAGGATTTGATGCCCATTTCGTGGATGAGAAAAGAAAAGGCTCTGAGGCTGAAGATAGGTGTGTTCCTGCTGAGGCTTAGGTAGGATGCTGGGGTCCAGGACTCTCCACCTTGGGCCAGCGCAAGTTTGTCCCTGTGGAACCCCAGGAGTGGTTTGTTGTTCTCTGCTCACACTGTTCAGCCCAGCACACTTGCCCAACTTTACAACACTTTGGCGTATCTTCTTTTTTTTTCAGTGACCTAAGACCCCTCTAAATAAAGTTTCTGTCTCCCACTACATTTCACCCCTACAAGGCTCATCCCCAGTTCAGAGAGGACAGATTTATGAAGGTCTCCTCAAGGCTACCCCCAAGACAGCCTTGACCATGAAACCAGAATCTTGAACACTTGACCTAAATTTCCAAGGGCATCTGTTTCCGTCTGTAATTGTCAGCAGGCTTCATTTGAAATTCGATCCTGTGTCACTAATGGTATTAACAGGAGCTGAGCTCCAACCTTCCAAAGGGAGGCTGCTGCATATGAATTTACATCCAAAGGAAAGTAAATCAGTTTCTCTAAACCTGCAGCAACCCCCTCCCCTAGTACAATAAAACTGTTGTCGCAATCAATAAATCTCTGGTTTGGGGCAATAAAAATTAGATAACTGTCTCTCTTTCTCTCTTCTTACCCCCACCCCACCTCATTAAGACAAAGAATGAGGCGTCTTGTTAACCATTTCTGAAGTCCCCTCGCTCTACCCGGCGCCTTTCAGCCACGCACCTCTCAGTCATCGGAGAAATAATTACGGTGACTTTTGTTCAATCATTATGGATAATAAAGGCAACCTTTTCGCTAGATACAATTATAACGCAAGCTGCTCCAACACCTGCACGGATCGCATTTGTCTCCAGCGTGGTTTTTTACTCCTCCTCTAAACTGCCTTTGAATTTCTCCTCCTCTTCTAACCAGAAGATTTAATATGGTGCAAGAGATAGATTTCACGAAAACGCGTTGTCCCTTCTGTAGCTACATCTGCTCCGACCTATTAAGAAAAGTAAGACATTTTGATACTAATTGCAAATAAATTGTGATGTGTTCACCGAGTAATTGATTTAATGAAGTTCATATGAAACTCCTGAGATTGGCCAAGTGAAAGGCCCCCCCGGTGAGTCTATTGTGGAGCGCAAGGAAGGTTGGTTTTTCGTTTTCTTTCTTTAAAAAAAAAATGGGTGGGGGAAGAGAGGTGGCGTGCAGGGTGGAAGCCGGGTGGGGGTGGGCACAGATGTTACCTCTGCTGTGGACCCTGTGGCCGGGCCAGTAGCCTCTAGGGTAGCTCCACCCAGCGCCGAGAGCTGCTAGCCTCCCTGCCGGGCCAAACAGCACAAGCCGCAGCTCCGAGCTCGGGCCCCCTCCGTCTGAAATTCACAGTCCTACGGTAGAATTGGGCAAGTGGCCTGCGGAGAGGGACAGTAGGCTCGCTGCCTGCCTACTCAGAGTTGCAAAACGCTGCCCCCTACCCCAGGGTATTGCTAAACAGCGAGGAGACCCCCGCTAAACCCATTCTCAGGCCTTAACTCCAGAGGCTGGGGGGCTAGAGAGGCGTGGAGGAGTGGCCACTGCAGGCTGTCCCTTGAGTCCGACTCCCTGGCTGAAGTAACTATACTAGCACCACCCTAGCCAGGGATTCTGGACGTGGAGCCCTAAACTCACTCTGCAAGCAAGAATTTGAACAACGAAGCCACCTTCCTTACTACTCATGCGGGTTTTCTTCACTCCTTTTGACTAGCCAAGTAGGTGAGTTAAGGGCTCAGGGCCTAAAGGATGCAGAGAGAGCGAATAAGAATTTTTTGAACACCTATTGTGTGCTGTAAGCCCCGTACTTCATAAACACTAGTTTCCTTTCACTAAGCAATGAGTGGGAAGTGACTAATCTTATTCCTTAACAGATGCAGAAACTGAGGCAGGAAGGACGTTTAAGAGCTATGTGCAGCAAAGTCCTGCCTACCCTGATTCCTTGACCAAATTGGCTCTTATGAAGAAGGAAAGACGCCCGTAAAAACCATCGCTAATTTGCCTTCCAAATATTCTACAGGATAACTTTGTCTAGGGGACATAAAAGGACAGCGTAGATGCAGCTGCAGGGCCCAGTTCATTTCTCAGAGTTAGCGGCGGAATGCCTTCCGGTTTTGAATCTTTGTTTCGTTTTGTTTCAACGAAAGAAGTGCTCGCTTGAGCTTTCGGAACTCGAGCTAAGCTAAGGACTGCCAAGTTCATCGGAGTTGCCCAGCTGATGAACTTTCTCCAAGTTGCTTCCCCGGGCATGCTGAGGGTCCACTAAATTGGATCCTCAGTGTTGGCAGGGTACAGCTAGGCAAGAGCGGGCGTTGCTGACTCGGGCCCCGGCAGTGGGACGCCACCTAGACCGCGAGTTGGAGGTGGGAGGGTGTGGAGGGATGTGCCTCCCATTCAGGCTAGCTGACTTTAGGGAGACTGCACTGGCTTCTTATATTAAGAGATCGCCAGCCACGCGCAAACTGACTCTCACCCCCACCCCCACCGGCTCAGAGAAGAGCTAAAAAACCCAAGCGAATACAAAAGTTCTACATTCGGACCAGGACTAGGGCCTTGTTCTTTTCTGCAGACGCAAGACGCAAAGGAGAATAAATGAGCCCTTAGGAATCCCCTTCGATATTTTCCGCAGGGTAGTGCCCTAGAGCTTCGGGAAAGAGAACGAAGTCAGCTTGGGCTAGGCCTCCAGGAATGCAACCCGGTCCCTGATTGAAGTTGCGAACCAAGTGCCCAGACATTTTCTTTGGAGAAGCTCCGCTCACCAAGCGGTGATGGTCCGGGAGCCTGCCAGCCATTGTCACTGGTCAAAGTCAGTTATGTTCCTTGCTCCGGAGCATCTTACATTTCCTCGGGTTTTTTTTTCCCCTGTGAGGCCGAAGGATAAGAACTACCCACGGGGACGCCAGCTAAATCCTATGTTTAGCACCTCTATGGCCCAAAAGGGGATACACAGCCCTCTGGAGCACCCTCCCTCACCTCCACGCCTCCAAGTAGGTGAACTGGAAGCAACTCTCTTTGGGCCCCTAGTCACAAGTACACTTTCTTAGGCCACCAAAATTCAACCCGCCCCACCTTCTGGGCACAAACTTTGGCCTCAAGGTCCCAGGACCTCGAAGGAGGGGTGGGCTACAGAGCCTGTAAGGTGGCGGAGATGCTGAGGGCATGGGCCACAACGGTTTTCGCGATTGTTGAAAGAGGCCCACAATTGGGAGAGAAAAGTTAAGATCTGAACACCTTAGCTGGACCGGATGGTCGTGAGAGTGACCTTTCCTCCCCCCACCCCCGCCCCAGTAAGTACGCACCAGCTGCTTTATGATAAGCTCAGGCTAGGAAACGCAGCTTTTGTGCAAGTTTTCACGTTCCTGGCACTAGGGGAAGATGGACAAGAAACTCAGAAGGTGTGGGAGTCACTGTATCTATCCTGCTAGTAAGAAAGTGCAGCCTGTGCGTCCCAGAACTTTCCCCCATCCTGCAGGCAGCCGCAAGCAGTCTGCCTAGTCCCCTCTACCCTGACCGCAGCGCCCCCTACGGCTGCTGGGAGGTGAACTCTGAGTGGGCTTCTGGTGCCCTGGACCCTCTGAGGGCTGGCGGGAGACAAGTGGACGTGAAAGTAGTGCACTCAAGCCGCTCCTGAGAAGCAGTCACCCGCGGGGGCTTGGCTTCTAAAAGTATGGTTTGGTTGGGTAGCTTGGAGTGTTAGATTTACGATCCTGGAGGACAGAGCGTGAAAGGAGTATCATCATCAGTTTTGACTGAAAGAAAGAAAACATATCTTTAACAAAAAGAAGGGCCCTTGCCATTCACCCGCGTTGTTAGGACAACGTGAACTATCTTGAAATGATTAGTTCCACTTCAAAGGAATTTACATTCAACAGTGAAAACTCAGCCTCTTATTTATTCGAAAAGACTTCACTACCGAGAGTCATATGTCCGGTCCTTCTATTTATTTTTCCGCGTTCCCGGTGCCATTGTATTAAATCAACACTGAGGGCTGCACAACACATTCATAGCAGCCAGCCTAGGATTCTGAAGGATTCAGAAATGCAGGTAGGAAGGATAGGGTTTTTGGTTCAAGTTGAAGTTTGGGACAACTCTGGCTCCTGTCTGCCCAGGAGGATGAAGTGGAAAGGGTGAGGAGCAGGTCTGGCTCAGGTGGAGGGGGGGGGGAGCGCACAACAGAAATAAATCTGCCCCAAACCAAACCAAGCACAGGAGAGAGGGGGCGTGCTACAGTTTTCACAGTTCTAGACATTTCAGGTTTCTTATGAAGAAACTGAACCTGAAATTTCCCCCTGGGACATTTCAGAAACCTCTGTTAAAAACTGATGGAGGTGGCACAAAACACTCGGCAGGATTCATGCCTATAGCTGCAAACTAAAAATAACAAATTCCCTGTCTTAGTTGCACACACCGCCCAGGGGACACACATTGGCGCTCTGCCCATGTCTAAGTACCCCCCTCCCCCTCCCCCTCCCCAACAGGTTGCCAACTGTGGTCACCAAACCCATGCAACCTCTAACCAAAGAACAACTGCACTAAGTTTACTAGCCAGTCCTTGGAGGTGCAGAGGCGTCGGGTTTCTCCCCTAACTGTCCTTGCCAGACTCCTGGGATGGAAGAAGGTTCTAATTCAAAACTAAGCACCAGCCAACAACACCCACCCACCCAACAGACTCCCTCCTGGTTTCCAACTGCTCCTTTCTACAATCTACCCTAAAGTTTCCTCACCCAAACAACTGGTGCTAACCCTTCTATAGATGAACTTTTCCCAGCTTCTAATTAAGCACAAAACAGAATCAGCCTTGAGCATGGAGTCAAGAATGTATTCAACATTTCCTTGATTCACCACCACTCCCCCAAGCTGGGTTGATGCTCCAAATGCCTAACATGAATTCTGATATTTTCTTTCCTAAATGGGTTCTGAGATTTCCTCTCTTAGGTTTGGAAACAGTGACCCCAGACTAAGTGGCCAGGAGTTCAAAGTGGTGACTGCTTGCCACCTGGCAGTTGGTAAAATGATGGGTCCCTGCTTTCCCTGACCTAGGATTGAATGAGTATTCAGGTTCTTTTGAGCCCTGGGTGCTGATCCTTCTGTCTGGCTGCTCCTGGATTTACTTCATCTTCTTGGATACTTCCACTGATTCTTCTGATCTTTGTCCGGCCTGAATCTGAAACGTATCCAGAGGCATCTGGTGCTCTCTAACCCCCAAGCTCTCCAAGATTGCTTCCCTGACCTCTCAGAACCTGAGTTTTGGAGGAGAGTCTGACTACCACAGAGTGGGACCCTCAAGGCAAACTGTGGCTCTGTCTCCTCCTACTAGGTGGTTTGAGAACAGCCAGGGCATTCCAGACCCGTCCCCTCCCCCCCCCCTCACACATCCCACGCCCACATAGGCCTGAAAAGTGAAGGCCTCCAAATGGGTTGGTGTTCGTCCCTCTGGTGACTGCACTTCTCTGCAGGCGGCAAGCATACACCAGAAGCCCTGCCAAGGTTTCTTCCTGTGGGGTTGCATGTAACCTTGGAGGTGCCTCTCTTGATGTCAGGCGGTGAAGAAAGAAAGGCAGAAAGAAAAGGAGTGGGAAAGGAGAGGCCCTGGTAGAAAGCGGTGCTGGAAAAGGCGCAGGAGGCCTCCAGCTGAAAAGGCTTGAGAATGAGGCTGGGGCTCCCAAAGGCAGCTCTGGTGGGGGAGGGCAGGAGGAGGCGTGTGAGAAAAGTGACACATCCTAAAGCACACCCCAGGAGAGCCGAGGATCTAGGAAGGACTCGAAATGTATTTCTAATTACTTTTCATGCTCTCAGAAAAAAAGAGTTCTTTTAAAGCCCTGTTTTAAAAGCTTGGTATTGTACTGAGTTATAGCGTTCACTGGACAGTGCTGTTTATACATTATAGTCTTTTGTGTCAGGTGGAAGAGTGGTACTACTAGAAATGTACTTTTGTGGCAAAGTTAGTAGAAATTCAGTCAGAACTTGGAAACGTCTGGAAAGAAAACAATGGAATTTTCTTATTATAATGACTAATGGGGTGGGTTGGAGGTGACTCTTATTTATAAGAGGGAACAGAAAGGAGTTAGTGTCTATGTCTTCTTTCTGTTTAATGGATCTCTCAGGTAACTGAGGCAGCACAAGTGAAAGGAGTTTGTGGATGTGACTGCAGAGGAGACATCCGGTCAGCAGAGGGCACACTTGTCACTGTCAAACTCTATTTCCAGATTTGGAGGTGACAAGGGTAGGTAGAACTGGAATGGTAGACATAATCCCTTTGGAATGGGGACCCAACAGGACCTGAGAAATGAGAATCATTTATATCTTGACAGCAAGTGATGATAAAATGAGAAAGCAGAAGCACATTATATTTTGTGCTCATGGAGTTCCCTGGACCTGAAAAGCATGTTAGATTTTAAAACAAACAAAAACAAAACAAAACAAAACCAGACCTTTCAAAATCTTGGCTTAATTGATAGGGGCGATTTAGGTAAAAATATCCACTGAATCAAGGACCTAAGATTTGCTGTCTGTCCCTAACACCTACAAAACATTTGGGCCTTTTCAAAACCAGAAAGCAGCTGGAAATGCTGTAAAGAACACTATATGACATCAGAAGCCGTTCAATGTAGTAAGCTCTTGGGCAAATCATTTCTTCCTCTATGAGTTGAAGGAAGAAAAATAGAGCTAAGATTATCCTTAACTCTGGGAACAGAATGAGATGTTAGCCCATTTAGCATGTATCTCCTGTTTGAAAATCTCAAAACGATCTCTTAAACAGTATCATTATCAAGCAAGAAGGGAGGAAGGTAGCAGGTCACTTTGCAATGTTGTTTTATGTTATCTATTCTGACGGCTGTTCTGCGAATACTATTGATCTTGCATGGTAGGAATGACAGAAGCCAAGATCCTCTCAGTGAATACTAACGCAAATAAGTTATAAGAGGAAATAGATACGGAAACTAAAGCCAGATACCATGGCCCTCTTCACATGAAGGGGACTGAAGGCCTAGGATCAGACCATAATACTAAAGTTGATTCATTTGTGTTCCTCAGACCTTTTCAATCTACATTAAAATCCTGGTTTCCCTCTGTTCAGCTAATTTAAACTAATTTGGTCTCCTGAAGCAGAGCCTTGAATTGGGCTTTCTTGCTACTGTTTAGACTTGTTTACTAGGAAGAACTGAACGAACAGGAATTGCATTGTTCCCCTCTTTAACTGGCCAGAAACTTTTTGTTTGTTTTTGTTTGTTTGTTTGTTCCTTATTTTTGTTTTGACAATGAACTTCTAACACTGACAATGACAAAGCTATTGTGGATGCTGGGTTCTTGCTCACTGGCTAAAGTGACTTAGAACATGTTACAAATAGTTAAATTCATGACATCCCTGAAGGCTTAAGATGTCCTATATTCTGGGACTGGCAAGATGGCTCAGCAAGTTAAAGTCCAAGCTGTGACAGAAGCCTGAGAACCTGAGTTCAATCCTTGGAACCAAAGTAAAGATGGAAGGAGAACTAGTTTCACAGAGTTGTCCCTTGCCCTCTACACATGTGCCATGGCACGTACACATCATACCTGCCTCTCACATACAATATTAATTAATAAAAAGTTGAAGATATTATGTATCCTCTAACCTACATATCTCTGTCCTATCCAACTCATTTCACAGTTGCAATGGTTTAGATAAGGCCCCCTGCCAAGTTTGTGTGTTAAAGTTAAGTGTGATGGGGGGGGGGGGGAAGCTGCGTGCATGTGTGTAGGATAAAGAAAGGGGCCTATGAGAAGGGAAGAAATCTAAACCAATGGAGGGTAATGCAATATTTGAGAAACGAAACTAGAAGATGGGACTATTGGGCATGAAGGAGACCAGTGAGAAGAGAAGAAGGAAGAGGATGCTGGAGGGGGAAATAATAACAACGTATAATGATATGTATGAGTGAAGATGTCACAAGGAAACCTATCTCCTGGTATGCTAACCAAATACTATCTAAATGTTTTAAAGGCAGATGGGGGGCCAGGGGCGGGGGAATGGAGAGATGGCTAAGTGGTCAAGAGCACTGACTGCTGAGTTTAATTCCCAGTACCCACATGACAGCTCACAACCACTGACAACTCTAGTTCCAAGGGGGTCTGATACCTTCTTCTGGCCTCAGTGGGCACTGCAAATAATGTAGGGAACATAAATCCAAGCAAAACCCCCATTCACATAAAATATAAATAAATAAATCTAACATAAAATTGAAAGAGACTTCATTCCCAATGCAATGGTCCCGAGAGGTGGGGATTTTGAGAAGGGAAATGAGTTAGTGCTGCTCTGAAAAGCCTTGCAGATGTCAAGTTGCCCTCTTCTGCTCCACCTTCCGCGCCCTCACCACCTAGAGTCTCCTCCACTTCAGAGCAGACTGGATTCAGGACTTGGAAACTGACACACCTGCCTCTAGCTGCTTGAAATTTGCCTCCAAAACTGAGAATGAATGCATTTTTTTATTTTTCATAAGTTACGTGGGTCACGGGTATTTTCTCATAGCAATGCAAAGTGCCTTAAGATATCAATGTCTTGTGTGCAAGCTGTGAGTTTATAGATTAGGAAGCTTCAGAGAGATAGCCTGGCATTTGAAAAAGTTAGGGATGTGTGGACAACAATGGTCATTTCCCTTGGACCTATAGTATCTAGTATCAAAGTCATTGGCCACATGTCAATACTGGATACTTAAAATGTGGCTATCATCAATTGGCGTGTGCTGTAATTAGAGAACGTATGCTGGACATTCAACACCTGTAACCAAAAAAGAATTCTAACTATCTCATTAACTATTTTTATGTTGGCTACATGTGGAAATGATAATGTTTTAGCTAGCTCTACTCAGCTAATGCAACAAGTTATTAAAATTAATTTCAGCTGTTGCTTATCACTCCCTTTTAATTGGAGCCACCAGAAAAATAAAAATTATTCAAACAATTTGGGGTTGTTACTTAAATTCTGTATTTATTGGCAAGCCCCACTTGAGACACTTGATGGTTGCCATTAAGTATTCTGTGCCTAGCCTTAGAGAGTGTGTTCTTGAACACTGGGACCCTAGAATTAAGCACAACAGTTAATACATAACAGAAACTTAGTGTTTTATGGGAAAACTTTCTTTCACATGCATTTATTTACTCTCTCTCTCTCTCTCTCTCTCTCTCTCTCTCTCTCTCTCTCTCTCTCTCTCTCTGTGTGTGTGTGTGTGTGTGTGTGTCTGTGTGTGTGTGTGTATGTACACGGGTGTAGGCATGGATGTGTACATGAGTATGTGTATTCCATGGTGCGTGTATAGATGTCAGAAGACAGCTTCCTGGAGTTGGTTTATTTCTTATGCCATGTGCCCTCTGGGGATCAAACTCAGGTTCTCAGGCTTAGTAGCAGGCAGTTTAGTCATTGTGTTAGTTCCAGTAGAAGCTTACTGTTGAATGAATAAATGAATGAATACCCTTCAAACCCTGCTACACAAAAATGCACTCACTTTGGAAGACAAAGCCAGAATTGAATGAAGACCTCACATTTTCCAAGCTCCCTTTTATCATGCAATGGCAGGTGGACCTGTTAAAAGAAGGACCATTCAATTCTGGCAAGCCATTTCTTTCTTGCATCCTTTCCTTCTGTAGAGCAACAAGGTTGGGCAAATAGTTACTGTAGGCATCTTCCTATATTCTGAGCCTATTGTCAGGAAGGGACAGAGTTAACATCCCACTATTAAAAATCACTATCATGCTCTGCTTAAGTGTCTTTTGGTTGTCTCTTTCCTTATCCTCTTTACCACTGTCCATTATATTCTGAGCTCTCTCTCTTTTTTTTTTTCAGAACTAGAATCAGAATCCAGGGCATTTCTTACAGTAGGGAAGTGCTGTTTCATCTCCACCCTGTGCTCCTTATCTTACTCCTGCCCTTCAAGCAGCACTAGTATATTCATTCATCTAAGTTTGCATTCTTTCCTGCTTCTCCAGTTTCTAGGTACAAAAACTGAGGAATAATAAAATTAATAAGAAAGAGACTCTAATGTCAGTTTTGTTGTGAATCGGGGCTTCTCATTTACCAGGAAACAAAACAGAACAGTGACATATTTCAAATAGTCTGGCAGTGGGAAGGAATCCAGTTTGCAAACAGAAGGCTTTGGGGAAGTAGGACTATATCTTAACCTGTCTATTCCAGCCAGCACAGCCAGCACAGCCAGCGCAGATCTAGACCCACTCCCTATAACACATGATAACCAGCTGGCACTTACAAATGCCCTGCCTCCACGTGAAAAGATTCTGTACAACCAGTTTGAAGGGGAAACCACCAGAATAAGGATCTCAAACCCAAATACTTCTTCAAGGTCAAGCAGGCAGTAGGGAACCTGAATGAGGTAGGTGTGGGATGCAATAGGGAAGAGTGGGAGCTGTGGCAAATCAGATGGCTCATTATTGCTAAAAGTATATAAGTTCTTTCGTTCTTATCTTTATTATTATTATTATTTTCATTTAAATACTTTTTTTTTGGTTTTTTGAGACAGGGTTTCTCTGTGTAGCCTTGGCCATCCTAGACTCACTTTGTAGACCAGGCTGGCCTCGAACTCACAGCGATTCGCCTGCCTCTGCCTCCCGAGTGCTGGGATTAAAGGCGTGCGCCACCACGCCCGGCTTCATTTAAATACTTAGTTACTTATTTGTGTGTGTCTGTGTGTGTACAAATGTGCTCATGCATTTATACCACCACAATGCCTCTGTAGAGGTCAGAGGACAATCCATGGGACTGTTTTCTTTCTTTCTTTCTTTCTTTCTTTTTTTCTTTCTTTCTTTCTTTTTTTCTTTCTTTCTTCCCTCCTTCCTTCCTTTCTTTCCTTCCTCCTTTTCTTCTTTTTTTTTTCTTTCTTGGTGTGTGTGTGTCTGTTGTTTTGTTTTTTGAGACAGAGTTTCTCTGTGTAGTCTTGGCTGTCCTGGACTCGCTTTGTAGACCAAGCTGGCTCTAACTCACAGCGATCTGTCTGCCTCTGCCTTCTCAAGTGCTGGAATTACTGGTACATACCACCAAGCTTGGCTTCAGTTTTCTTCCTACATCATGCTTGTCCTGGAGATCAAACTCGGGTCATCAAGCTTGGTGACAACTGCCTTTACCACTGATCCATCTCACTAACTTCCCCCCTCCTACCTTTTTGGTTCCTCTTTGGCTGTGACAACAAAACAAAACATGACTATGGGATGAACTTGAACCATATCCAATGGTCCTAAACATTTGCCATTCCACTGAGTTCATCTCTTATTACCTAGGTTCTCTCTAGATTCTTAATTTCCTTCATTGGAGTTGATACCATGATACAAAAATTAGTTTTAGAGCTAAGAGTCTAGCTGGGCATGGTGGCACTTGCCCATAATCCCAACACCTAGAAGGCAGAAGCAAGAGAATCACCACGTCCTTGAGCCCACATTGGTCTAGAATTTTAGGCCAGCAGGCTCCATAATAAGACATTGTCTTAAACAGACCTCAAACTATCCAACTAAAAAAGAAAAGAAACCAAAGGTCTGTATTCCAAGTCTAAGTTCTAATCAGTATATACTAATCTTTTCTCTCCCCTCTATTCTTGTACATTCTTGTCCTTAGCTATAGTCTTCAATTCTCTTCATGGATTACTTAAATAAGGTTAATTTTATTTAAACTTCAAACCAAAGTAAAGGATCATCACTATATTTACATCCCTTTTACATCTACACACACACACACACAGCAGATTTTTTTCAAAAACTTAAATACTAGTGCTTATATAAAAATAAAATGAGATGCTTGATAATGTTAATCTTCTAGTTGTCACGCTTACTGACAACTTAAATATTTGTTCAGGCTGTCATGGGATGAAGGGTCCTAGTAAATGTTTTGCCAAGCCACATCTGCCTTTCCAATGCATCTTTCTTTGGTAAGAGAAACAGATGTCCTTCTTTTTCTTCCTTCCTTCCTTCCTTCTTTTCTTAACATCTTTATTTGTTTTTTAAATTTATTCAAATTACCTCACGATTGTTATCCCCTGGCTTGTATCTTCCCATTCCCACCCTCCCTCCCTCTTCCACCCTATTCCCCTCCCCTAGACCTCTGACAGAATGGGACCTCCTCCCCCACCATATGGCTCACATAGGATGAGGCCTATCAGGTCTCATCCAGGTAGCCTGCTTCCCTTTCCACTGTGTGCCCATAGGCCTCCACATCAAGGGGATGTGATCAAATCAGGGGAGGGGGGACCAGAGTGCATGTCAAAGGCAGTCTGTGCTCTCCCCACAACCTTGGAGAATGAGATGTTTATTGGCTAGATCTGAACAGAGGGCCTAGGTTTACTGTATGCATTGTCCTTGGTTGGTATAACTGTTTGTGCAGGCCTCCCTGAGTCCATATCTGCCTGCCATGCCTTGATGATCTCCTTGTGGGGTTCCTGAACCTTCTAGTCCTTCTATTCCCACATTCTTCCATACCACTGTCAGTGCTCCACTCAGAGTGCAGCAGCAAGTCAAAGCATCTGTCCCTACCCCTCTCTGGATAGAGTCTCTCAGAGGTCATCTATGTTGGGCTAATATGCACATATAAGTGAGTATATATCATGTATGTCTTTCTGGGTCTGGATACCTCACTCAGCATGATTGTTTCTAATTCCATTCATTTGCCTGCAAATTTCAAGATTTTCCTGTTC
The DNA here is from genome assembly GCF_903995435.1 of Acomys russatus. Lineage (NCBI taxonomy): Eukaryota > Metazoa > Chordata > Mammalia > Rodentia > Muridae > Acomys > Acomys russatus. Next base: position 109,369,941 of record NC_067169.1, read on the forward strand.
TTAATAGCCGAGTAGTATTCCATTGTGTAACTGTACCACAGTTTCTTTAGCCATTCTTTGGTTATCAGAATCACACCTGACTTTTCAGAAGAAAATCCAGAAGGGCCTGGGCAGATGTCTTGCAAACCCTGAGAGACCACAGATGCCAGTCCAGACTGCTATACCCAGCAAAACTTTCAGTAACCACAGATGGAGAAAACAAGCTATTCTATGACAAAAGCAAATTTATACAGTATCTAGCCACAAATCCAACCCTACAGAAGATACTAGAAGGAAAACTCCAACCAAAGGAGGCTAACCACACCCAGAAAAACACAGGAAATAGATAACTTCACTTTAGCAAAAGAAGAATTAGACAAGCATACAAACACACTACCACAACCAACATCAAAATAAAAGGACCTAACAGTCACTGGTCCTTAATATCTCTCAACATTAATGGTCTCAACCCTCCAATAAAGAGACACAGACTAACAGAATGGATGTGTAAATAAGACCCAAAGTTCTGTTGAATACAAGAAACATACCTCAGCCACAAAGATAGACATTACCTGAGAATAAAGAGCTGGAAGAAGATCTTCCAAGCAAGTAGACACAGGAAGCAAGCAGGATTAGCTATTCTAATATCTAATAAAATAGACTGTCAACCAGAATTAATAAAAAGAGATGAATAAAGATACTTCATACTCATCAAAGGAAAACAACCAAAATGACATCACAATTCTGAAGATCTATGCCCCCAAATACAGGGCACCCACATTTGTAAAAGAAACATTAATGAAACTTAAACCACACATTGATCCCCACACATTAATAGTGGGAGACTTCAACACCCCCTCTCACCAGAGGATAGGTCAATGAAACAAAAACTAAACCGAGAAATAATGACACTAATAAATGTCATGAATCAAATGGACCTAACAAATATTTACAGAACTTTTCACCTAAACACAAAAGATTATACCTTCTTCTCAGCATCTCACAGAACCTTCTCCAAAATTGATCATATAGTAGGTCACAAAGCAAGCCTCAACAGATAGAAGAAAATTAAAATAATACATGCTATCCTATCAGACCATCATGGAAACAGATGTCTTTCAGACTCAAATTAACTAAAAGCACCAGGTCATTACTCCCCCACTTCTCTGATTGTCATGCCCAGGTGATAATGAATAGTCTTAAAGCATGGCCTGTGTCTTAGTCATCCCTAAGTCCCAGCACACATTGTCAAGTAGGCCACATAGTGTACTTAATGTTAAACTGACCTGTACTGGACAGTTAGGGAAGTGAGATGGCTCCTCCTTTCTTAACCAGTCAGTTCCCAATTCACTTACTTATTTACTGCATATTCATTGCAAGTATTTTTTTTCCTGCTGAGCAAATGGAAGGGAGAAGTGTTGAGTCAGTCTTACTACAGAATGGCTTTTATTTTAAGTATCATTCATTGAGTGATTATGATGCACTCTCTTACCTATTGAGGGTAGTCTTGTAAACTGGCATAATCTTTGCTCTCTCAGCCCTCTGGTTAAGCTTGAGAAAGGCTGGATGCACTTATTGCTTCTGTAAGAAAACCCTTGCACTATGACCTTGTAGGCCCTACACTCATCTTTCCTGTGCAGCTTGTGTCCCTGGCAATCCTTGTTTACAGTTCTTGATACTCCATATTTTAGTTGCATGTCTGTTGGAAAGCCTCCCAGGGCTCGAGTATTCATAACAGGGACACAGGCTTCACCACTCCATCCTCACAGCATAACACATCCCCTGACACAGAAGTGCACATGCTAAATTAGAAGTATCCTAAGTTAGAATATGAATAATTTCAATTCTATACACACTTGAAAGGAGCCGGGGTCAGAATAATTTGTAGTTTCATAAGTTTGTGATATAACACAAAACAAAATGAGTTATCAGAGGATACAAGGAAGGATATTTTTTGGTCTAGTGGGATGGCACATGCCTGTAACCCCAGTTCTCTGGCAGCTAAGGCAAAAGGATCATGCATTTGAGGTTAGCTGGGCTAGTTGAGACTGTGTCCAAAAAAAAAAAAAAGAGGAAGAAAAGAAGGAGAGAATCAGGGAACGGAAGTAGGGAGCAGGAAGAAGAGGAGCAGAAGAAAGAACATCTTGGCTCTGGGATGACCCAGAGTCCAAGCTAGAATCTGCATTCCTTTAAACATTCCATTACCATGTCACAGGAAACACAGGAATGCTGTTGGTTAGCAGAAATCCCAAGGTTTTGCACATACTGATTCCAAACAGTTTAAGAACATAAGTGATGGGAATGCTGAGGTGGTTCAGTTCTTTTTCTTTTTTTTCTTTTTAATTAATTTATTCATATTACATCTCAATGGTTATCCCATCCCTTGTATCCTCCCATTCCTCCCTTCCTCCCCTCCCCTATGACTGTGACTGAGGGGGACCTCCTCCCCCTGTATATGCTCATAGGGTATCAAGTCTCTTCTTGGTAGCCTGCTATCCTTCCTCTGAGTGCCACCAGGCCTCCCCATCCAGGAGACGTGGTCAAATATGGGGCCCCAGAATTCATGTGAAAGTCAGTCCCCACTCCCCACTCAACTGTGGAGAATGTCCTGTCCATTGGCTAGATCTGGGTAGGGGTTTAAAGTTTACTGCACATATTGTCTTTGGCTGGTGCCATAGTTTGAGCAGGACCCCTGGGCCCAGATCTGCCCATCATAATGTTCTACTTGTAGGTTTCTAGGACCCTCTGGATCCTTCTATTTCCCCATTCTCCCATGCTTCTCTCACCTAGAGTCCCAATAGGATGTTCTCCCCTCTGACCCACTTTCCTGATAAGTGAAGACTTTCATGGGACATGCCCCTTAGGCTAGTGTCTAGTTATAAGTGAATATATACCATGTGAGTCTTTCTGCTTCTGGGTTAACTCACTCATTATGATCATTTCTAGTTCAATCCATTTGTACACAAATTTCAGGAATTCCTTGTTTTTAATAGCTGAGTGTAAATGTACCACAGTTTCTTTATCCATTCTTCAACTGACGGACACTTAGACTGTTTGCATGTTCTGGCTATTATGAATAAGGCTGCTATGAACATGGTTGTTGTTGCTTGTGTTTTAGATTAAAACTCCAGTTTTGTGCCTTTTGTAAATATTTTTAGTTAGCATACAAAATGGTGGTTTTCCTTATTTTTCATTTATAAGGGCAAAATAATATATGCATGTATATATTTATAATCCAAAGATAACATTTAGTGAGTAAAGCTTTATTTTTCATCTTAAATAATGAACTGGCAGGTCAATTTAGATCTGTATAATGGTAGTATTTCCTTATTCTATTTACTTTTGTAGGTTCTTTCACATCTCTTTCCCTATCTATGCCCAGAGGAATTTTCTAGAACAGCACTCCTCAATCTTTCTAATGGAAAATACCACACACCTTCACAAGTTTTTTCAGGAGCATCACTTGGGAAAAGAACCAGCTCCTTTTCCACTTTTGCATTTCTAAGAGTTTAAAGCTAGTCTCTGACTTTATACCTGTTCATATCTCATTTCCTTGTTATGCATCTAATAAACTCCTTTGTGCTGTATTTTCTTTCCTGTATGTCTCTCTTTTAATTATGTTTTCCCTTTGGCCTTAAGCAGATTGCAATCAGGATCCATACCTCCTAAAATACTCCAGTGTTCAAGCCATGCAGCCCTGATGCTGGGTAACCATGACACCCACGGTCTTCTCTGTCTTCTCTGTGTATCTTTGTTGCTCAAGCATAGAGCCCCCACTGACTTCCAGTCAGAGAGCCCTGTGTGGAAAAGGGATCCTTTGGAGCTGAGCTTTGGGTTTTTAGTGGGGAAGCTCCTTTCTCAGAGAACAGAAAATGTGATCACTTTTCATGATGGCCATCCCAGAGAAGAAGACATAAAAGTTGATCTGCTGTTTTTCGTAAGTGTCAAAAGGCCTGTGTGTGTGTGTGTGTGTGTGTGTGTGTGTGTGTGTGTGTGTGCATGTGTGTGTGTGTATGTGTGTGTGTGCTTGCTCATGCATGTGTGTGGTATGTGATAGAAGGTGTAACATGGAGACAATATGAATTATTTTCAGGCCTTTTATTTTTTTCTCATCTCTATAAAGAACTTTAATGCTTATAATCTTTAAACGTAAATTGAAAAACATCTACAACACCAAAACACAAGCACTGCTGTTTCAGGCTGGGTTCCCTATGAAGCAGACCCTGAGGCAGGTAGGGGAAAGATATTAAGAAGTTCCTTAGGATTTACATCTGTAGGAGCATGAGTTGTGGTGCAGGCTCAGGGGTTGCTCAGCAACCTCACAGGACTCTGCAGAAGAGGAATAGTAAGCAATTTGTATATGTAAGAAAACCTGAACATTTTTCATATCTACACCCACTTTCACCCATATTTAGACTATTGCATTGGCTTTCTGGGGTGTCTCTTCCTTTTACTATTTAAATTTCAAAACAATCTTGTGGGTGCCAGTGGACCCCTGGCACTTGCAAAATAAAGCTGGCTGATCCTGCCGATAATCATTCAAGGCTCTCCACTATTTTTCTAGGCCCTTTTAAACTTTTTAAATTTTTCAATGAAAATGTCATCGAATTTGTCCTATTACCTCTCTGTAAACCGCCAAGCATTTTCATGCCACTGGCCATACCGTTGATCATTTGTTTGATATCTCTGTCTGAAACTCCTCTGGTAAATTGTTCCAAATCGTTCACCTTCCCTATATCTACACCTTTGCCATGCTGAGTGTGTGGTGCCACTAAAGGCTGAATGCACTTATATACACAGCAACTTTGGTCTCAGCGCTGGGACTTTCTTTGGACCATAGCATTATCGGCAGAGAATATACACACTGGGGCTTGAATTTCTGTACACGGTCTAATTTGCTCTCTTACATTTCTGCCATATCCATAAGTAGCACTCTGCTTGGGCAGTGGTTCTCCCATGACAGGAGGTTTCCCAGAGCACAACGAGCTGGATGTATTGCTCAGGCAGTAGAGAACTGCCAAGATGAAGAGCATGAGAAAATTGGTACTCTTGTGCTTTCTCACTTCCACATCTGTCCCTCCACATACCTTGAACATTTTTAACCAATCCCAGCAGGGCTTAGCCTAGACAAGTGGATTCCCAAGAAACCTGTAGTTTTATAAGAATAAAGAGTTATTAAAGGCAGTTTATTTGAGGTGCTTATATAGCATGCTAGTGGTAATACAACAGCTGACTAATTTGCTTTTGTTTCTTATGGTCTCTATTTGCCAGAATTTTATTTCGACTTCAAACTTCAGCTCACATGATTCTTCTGAAGCCTTTCCCATACTCTTTTGAAAGGTTTGTTTTTCGGTGCGTGTGCGTGTGTGTGTGTGTGTGTGTGTGTGTGTGTGTGTGTTAGTGTGTTCATGTGTATCTCTGTGTGTGTGTGTGTTTGTGTGTATGAGTGTGTGAACAGAACTGAGTACAGGTACCCATAGTCCATAATCGGGATTTTGGAGCTAAGGCTGGAGTTACAGGTAGTTGTGGGCTACAATACATCAATGCTGGGAGCCAAATCAGGTCCAGTGAAAGAATATTAAGTGCTGTTAACCATTAAATGATCTTTCCAGCTTTATCGTTCCCATTCTTTACAGTAAAACTAAATGCTTCCTACTCTGAAATCTCTTTTAGTGTCCATTTGGCTACATTAAGAATTTGGAGGAAGAAGAGCTTTACCTTTGAATTGTCCTAATAGATATATAAGGTCATTGAAGTGGGAGTCATGAATTAACTCTAGGGTATCTTCTGAACCTCAGGGCATATAACAGGGAACCAATCCTAGGCGAACGACTGAGAGCAGGAAACAATTGACTTCAATATTATACAAGTTGCTGGACATAGTGGCACATGCCTGTAATCCCAGCACTCAGGGAGGCAGATCTCTGTGAGTTCGAGGCCAGCCTGGTCTATAAAGTGAATCCAGGACAGCCAGGGCTACAAAGAGAAACCCTGTCTCAAAAAGAAAACAGGATTACACAATTTTTTAGTCAGTCAGAGTGGATCAGAATATCGCAGAGTGAGTAGGGTTTTTAGTGCCTGGTGGATTCTGAATAAAAATATAATTAATTTTCATCATCATTCATCTCTGCTTTTAAGAAAGAGAAATCCATTCAACCCAGCTCAATTGAAAAGTGATTTCACCTAAAATAAAAGATACAAGGGATGCCTTGCAACACACGAGCACTCAACAACCTAAGTCAGGTTGCACAGGGGCTGTAAAGCCATCATAAACTGACACTAAATATGGTCTGTCTTAGTCACTGTTTTATTGCCATGAAGAGACATCATGATCAAGGCAACTTTTACAAGAGGAAGTATTTAATTAGGACTTGCTTACAGTTTCAGAAGTTAAGTCCATTATCATCATGGCAAGAAACATGGTGGAATGCAGGCAGGCACTAAAGCAGGAGGTTAGAGCTACATCCTGATCTTTTGGCAGAAAAAAAAATGCTGAGCCTCATGTGGATTTTTGAAACCCAAAACCCACATCCAATGACATGTCCTCCAACTAGGACACATCTATTCCAACAATGCCACCCCTCTCAATCCTTCTAATCCTTCTCAAATAGCACTTCCTGGTGACTGAGCATCCCAATAGATGAGTGCATGGGGGAAGCTCTTACTCAAACCACTACTGGGTCACACAGTATCTCTCCTTGGCACCAATAACCTACTATCTCTCACTAAATAACTGCACTCTAAGTCCACTCGACCCTTTACACACAAAGTATCATTATATCTTTAAAGGGGTTTTTGTACAAGTGCTAGGATGTGGGCTCCTGGGACCTTGTTTCCATAGTCTTAGGAAGAGGAGTACATTGGACCAACTTGAGTTAGGCAAATTCAGTCAACTGAAAATGGAATGGTGGCTTCACTCACACAGTTTCTATTCATCTCCTAAGAACTCTAAATAGAAGCAGCCCTCCGAAAGCCCATGTGCAAGGAGGTACCCTCCACCTGTCTGCTCAATTAGTCACTAGATCACAGTAGAGACACTTCTTTTGCTTTTATTTGTTTGTTTGTGGCTTTTATTAATTAATTTATTTAATTACTTTACAGTCTGTTTGCAACACCTCCTTCCTTTCTACCCAGTTCCACCCTCACTCTACCTCCTCCACTACCCATCTCCTTTTCCTCAGAAAAGGAGAGGCCCCATCATGGGTACCAACCTACTCTGGCACATCAAGTCTAAGCAGGACTAAGTGCATGCTCTCTCACTGAGGCCAGACAAGGAAAAGGGGATCCAAAGACAGGCAACAGAGTCAGAGACAGCCTCTGCTCCAATTTCTGGGAGACTCATGTGAAGAACAAGCTGCACATCTGCTACATATGTGTAGGAAGTCTAAGTCCAGCCCATGTATGCTCTTTTATTGGTGGTTCAATCTCTGTGAGCCTCCATGGAGACTCTGTGGGTCTTCTTCTGGTGCCCTTGACCTCTCCAGCTCCCTCTATCCTTCCTCCCACTCTTCCACAAGTCTCTCGGCGCTCAGCCTATTGTTTGGCTGTGAGTCTCTGCACCTTTTCCCATCAGCTGCTAGTTGAAGCCTCTCAGAAGACAGTTATGCTAGGCTCCTGTCTGCAAGGAAAGCAGAGTATCATTAATAGTGTCAGGGGTTGGCTCTCTTCCATGGGGTGGGTCTTAAGTAGGGCCAGTCATTGGTTGGCCATTCCCTCAATCTCTGTTTCATCTTTATCCCTACACTTCTTGTAGGCAGGACAAATTTGGGATCAAAGATTTTATGGGTGGGTTGGTGTTCCCCTCCCTCCACTGGAAGTCCCACTTGGCTATCATAGGTGGCCTCCTCAAGCTCCATATCCCTTGCTGCTAAAAGTCACAGATAGGGTCACCTCCATAGACTTCTGGGAGCCTCCCCTGTCCCAGGGTTGCCCTCCCACCAATTTCTGTTCTCTCTCCTGGTCCTCCCCACCTCCTTTCCCACTCAGTTCCCTCCTGTCATCTACTTCAGATGCCTATTATTATTCCCCCTTGTCACTTTGCTTCTTTAGGTCTACGGATCCTAGCATGGTTATCCTGTACTACATGGCTAATATCCACTTAAAAGTGAGTACATAACATGTATGTCTTTTCTGGGTCTGGGTTACCTCACTTAGGATGATTTGCCTGCAAATTGCATGTCTTTGTTTTTAATAACTGAGTAGTATTCTGTTTTGTAAATGTACCACATTTTCTTTATCTGTTCTTTGGTTGGAGGACATTTAGGTTTTCTCCAGGTGCTAGGTATTACTAATAAAGCTGCTATAAACATGGCTAAGCAAGTATCCTTGTGGTATGGTGGAGCATCTTTTGGACATATTCCGAGGAGTAGAATAGCTGAGTCTTGAGATAGCTCTATTCCCAGTTTTCTGAGAAAGAGCCAAATTGATTTCCAAAGTGGTTGTACAAGTTTGCATTCCCACCAGCAATGAAGGAGTGTTCCCCTTTCCTCACCAGCAAGTGCTGTCACTTGAGTTTTTTATCTTAGCCATTCTGATAGGTGTAAAATGGAATCTCAGAGTCGTTTTGATTTGCATTTCCCTGATGACTAAGGAGTTCGAATATTTCTTTAAGTATTTCTCATCCACTCATGATTCCAAGACAGTTCTTAGTAGAAAGTAATAAACTGTATTGTGTTTTATGGCCATACTCAGTGTCCTTGTAACCCCAAATGACCAAAGCTTGCATGGCCTTAAAACAGGAACATTTCATTATCCTGTGACAATTACAATTGCATAACACTGGCACTTTAAATAAGCTTAAGGTTTTCTGTTTGCGCATGTGTGTGCTTGCATGTGCACATTCATGTGTATATGTGAACGCAGGTGTGTGTGTACTATGGCATGCATGTGGAGGTCAGAGGGAAACCGTGGCTGTTGGTTCTCATCTTGTCTTATTCTGCTAGCTACATCAGGCCAGCTGGTACATGAGGTTCCTGGAATTTTCATTTCTCTGCCTCTCATCTCCCTGGAGGACTGGTGGTATTACAGACATTCATGCTTTCTTTAGGTTCTGGGGATTCAAACTCAAGTCATCACGCTTGCCCAGCAAGTGCTTTTCTCACCAAGCCACCTCTCCAGCTCTCACTCTTAGAAAGAGCTGACCTATAGTCCCTACCTATAACACCTGGTAAATATTAGTTACTGTTAATTTGCACTCGATTTTTAAGGCTCATGACTGGCTATTTGGGTCTGCTGGCTCCCAGATATGGTCGTCGTCTTACAGAAACTTCAGGCACTAAAAATTCCAGATGGGACAGGAGGCTGAAAGAAACATCCACTACTTAGGGACCTTTATGAAATCAATGTCATCGTTGTGATTGTTTAAAAAGCTAATGTTACTAGCCAAGCATGGTGGTGCACAGCCATAATCCCAGCACTTGGGGAGGCAGAGGCAGAATGATCTCTGTGAGTTCTGTGAATTTGAGGCCAGCCTGGTCTACAAAGTGAGTCCAGTACATCCAAGGCTACACAGAGAAACCCTGTCTCAAAAAAAAAAAAAAAGAAAAAAAGATAATGCCTAATATTACTATGTAAGAGGTAGGGCATTTTGTGGTGTGTCTATTTTGAGAATATTATGATTTTCTTTTATTATTTTTACTGGTGTCTACTCATTGTACATAGTGCTATTAGGTTTCATAAAGAGAAGTTCTTTCAAATATACCATGTTCTTTCACCATATTCTCCATGCCTTCTTAGCTCTGCCTCTCCCTTTCTCCCCCTTCACTCTATCCTCTCTCAATAGTGTCCTCCCTTTCCCCAGTCTCCCTTCTGCTTTTGCACCATAAGTATGTGCTTTTATGTATCTGTGAAAAAAATCTAGTGTCCACAACTGAGTGAAAACATGTTTACCATTTATGTTTATCACAGAATTGTTCATAGAAACCAAGTTATTGAACCAGTCTAGGTAACCAGCAACAGATAAACAGATAAGGAAAATGTGGTACATATACACGATAGACTTTTATTTGGCCAGAAAGAAAAATGCCATTATGTCATTGATAGAAAATGGATGCAACTAGAGATCATCATATTAGGCAAAGTAAGCCAGATTCAGTGACTATAGTTTTTGTTTTTTAAACCCAGACAAGGATTATGAAGGAAGGTATATACGTTGTATATGGCTTCTTAAGAGACACTGGAGACAAAGCAGATAGCCCTGAAGTGCTCACTCTGGCTGTTTCTGCTCAGCTTGCTGGTGAGAATCAGAGGGATGGAATGCTGGAATGCAACTGCTCAGGAGTCACGCTGTTAAACCATGTGCTGGTTGACAGGAGAGGAAGTGATATGAAAAAGGAAGTTTTAGGCTCACTCCCTGAGTTAAAATGATTCAGCACAGGACATGGAAACCCCTAACCCAAGCCAGCCTTTCAAAGACACACACACACATACACTCACACACGTGTGTGTATGTGTGTGTGTGTCTGGGTGTGTCTGAATAGAAAAAAGTATTTGTTTCTTATGCCAGGTGCTCCATACTAACAAAGACATTGTGTTGCTTGGTTCTTCTATGAACACCGAGGTCAGAGGACAACTTGGGCAAGTGAGTTCTTTTCTTGTGCATGGGTTCCCAGGACCAACCTCAGGTCATTAACCTTAACAGCAAGTATCTTTACCTAGTAAGCCACCTTGCCAGTCCACTTCCAATATTCTTATGTTTGAAATTCTGACTGATCACTCATGACAACTGAGCAGTAAAGCATGTATAGAAATTAAAATGCTCAATTTTTCATTGCAGGAGGGAAGGTGAGGAAGTATAGTCAGTAAGTAGTGCGGTTAGAGGGCTGGAGAGATGGCCTCACAGATAAAAGTACTTGTTCTGTAAGCATGAAGACCTGGCTTTGAATCCCCAGCATGCAAGAAAAAAAAAAGCTAGATCTAACCATGGGTGTCTGTAGGCTCAGCAGTGTGAGTGGGTACAGGCAGGAGGATCCTGAGTGCTCACTGGCCAGCAACGTAGCCAAAAGGACGAGTGAACTTCCAGTCCACTAAAAGACCCTGTGTGAAAGCAACAAGGTGAAGAGCAATAGAAGGCAGCTGATAATCTGCTGTAGCCTCTGCATTCGTGTGTGTGTGTGTGTGTGTGTGTGTGTGTGTGTGTGTGTGTGTATGACATCTACCACATGCAGGCAAAATTAAAAGGATACATATATATGTACATAACATTTCTACAAGATAGAGTTATGGATGAAACAAAGTCAGAGGTCCTGGGTGCTATTGCACAGACTTGGAAAAAAGATTTTAAATATTTTTACCATAAAAATTATATATATATATATATATATATATATATATGTATATATACGTATATACAAAAAGATGGATATACATATTTACCCTAATTTAAGTAACACACTATATGTGTATATTAAAGTAATATGTAAATTACATAATTTTAGTCGTCTGTGCATTAATTAAAACACATTTCAATTAAAAAATAAAACGTGTGTAGTTAGGGAATTTTAGGCATCAAAATTTCTTCTGGTGTCTAGAGAGGTGACTCAGAAGTTAGGAGCCAGAGCTACTTCTGCAAATGAATCTTTGCACTGGAATTGGTGGCTGCACAGTTTGGGCACTAGAGAATAGAAATTCATCTGTTACTATTCGTATTGTCATCTTGTCACCTGCAGTTCTCCTTTTCTCACCCTCCACTGAAGAGCCTTTCCAAAGACAACTTAAATCTGACTTCTCTGCTACCCATTGTAGTTAGCTGGTGCTTGTCGAACTAGATATTGTGATTTTTTTTTTCCTATGAAAAGTTTTAACTCATACATCTATTTGTATTTCCAACAGGATAATGTGAACATCATTAGGTCATCTTAAGATCAGAACATGTGTTGTTTACCTGTTAAGTAAAATTTAGATGCAATCAAGGAAACAACATTATAAGGTTTTATTAAAATGTAAACAATAGCAGTAATAACCAACTCTGACTTTTTTCTCTGACCAGGAAGAGAAAAAAAAAAGTCTTTAATCCAGATGCTTAGAGAAATCAAATTTTAATCCTGTCAGCAAGTACATTCCTGAGCTTGGAAACAAATTCTTTCCCAATCAAACTTAGGGAAGACAATAACCCCAGTCCACATTTTAATTGAAGCCAGAAAATCCAGTGATGCTGCGCCTACTTTCTTGTCATGAAGACACTTTGAGATAATAAATGTCTTAAGTCACTTGGCTTTGGGATAATTTGTCACACAGCAGTAGATAACTACCACATTGTACCACATGGAATGATGTGGGCAAGAAACAAATTACAGTGGAGTAAGTATTTTTAAAAGTAGGCAGGGAATATAGGTAAGTCCTAAGAACAGTGATGGCAAAGAAAAGAATGGGAAACAATATTTACTACTCTAAAATGAGTCTTAGATGGCTTGGTGTTTTCCGTGCGTGTATGCCTGCTTGAGGGTGTCAGATCCCCTGGAACTGAAGTTACAGACAGCTGTGAGCTTCCCTGTGGGTGCTGGGATTTGAACCCGGGTCCTTTGGAGAAGCACTCAGTGCTCTTAACTGCTGAACCAACTCTCCAGTCCCTGAAGTGACTCTTGTTAAATATCTGGGAATTTGGATCTTCCTTGGCTTGTTTCTTGTTAAGAATCTACTAAGGAACAATAAGCAGAAGCCTTCCTGCTTGGCTGTCACTGTGTGGTTTGGAATAAGAGTACCCTTCAAAGCACGAATGAGCCTTGTCTTCAACTCCCAGATGGTAGTGGAACCTTTAACAAGTGGAATCTAGTAAAAAGAAAGTTGGGGCATTAGCAACAATCTAGAAGAAGACTCTTCATATCTTGGCCCTCCTCCCTTCTTGTTTCCTGGGTTTCATGAGATGAGCAGCTTTGCTCTAGCATACCCTCCCACCATGCTGTGCTGCCTCAGCACAGGCCCACAAGCAATAGGACGGAGGAACTGTGCACAGAATGTCTAAAGCCATGAGTGAGATAAACCTTTCCTCGGTACAAGTTGATTATCCCCGGTAACATGCTTGGCAACAGCCTGCTCATAACAGGCTAAGGAGGCAAGATGTACTGGCACAACTGTCTTTCGACCTTCCTGATTTGGTGACCACTTTCTGTGCAAAACAACACTTACTGTTGACACAGTGGGGAATAGCTAGATAGATTTTTTTACCATAGCATGCAAGGCCGGGTCCACAGGCCTTGCCATGGCAACAGTATGCGGATTTCAGGGGCTGGGTGCAAAGGAGTAGGTGAAGCAAGGCTAAGGCCTTGCAAGCAAATGCATGTGGAGCTGCAGATTGCCAGGCTCATGAGGCTTTAAGATTTGCTTCATTATCTAATTCACCCCCCTCTGCCAGCAGTGAGTTCCCAGCTGTTGCTCTTAGCAAAGGACTGACATTAACGGATACTTTATCTCTTTTATGGGTACAACACTTGATTCTAGTGAAAACCCTGTAAGCTTTGAAGAGAAAACTCTCCCAAGGTTGTTTTGCATTTGTGTGACATATGCAAGGGGCTTCAAGGAAGTTTACCTGTTTGTGGGTACATTCTGTCATGTAGCCTTTGAAGCTTCACTTCTGGGGTGTGCCTAGTGCAGTTGCTGAACACATAATTCTTCAGGCAAGCAAGTGTTCTAGAAAAGCACTGCAGACACCTCCTGACCCCTTTGCTGCACTTCAAACGGTGGTGACCTCCTGTCTAACTCAGCTTGGGAACTCAACAGACAAAACTTCAGTAGGTTCAGGAGGCAAACAGTGCACTCATCGATGTGTAGAATGCATAGCATCCCAATTCAATTGGGTTGTTTTAGGAGCATGTATGCAAATAAAGCAAGTGTTTATTCATACCAGGCAAATTGTTGGCCAACCTCTTTCTTCCTCTGGAAGGCAATGGTGGCTGGACAGTTCTGGGTTCTGTTGCAGCACGGAGTATTGTCATTGTTTGCTATTTGTCAGCTATAGCACACATTCTATACTGGAACTCCCTAAACAGTTTAAGCAGCATTAACTCACAACTCATTTTAGAGGTAAAGAAACAGAGGCAGAGCAGTTAAGGACCTTGTTGAAGGTTACTGACTCAGTAAAGGTTGAATTTGGATTTGTGCCCAGACAGTCCATCCTGTACCTCATTATTTGCTATTTTTATTTTTAAATTTTTAAATGCTGTTTTAGTCATATCAAACTTTTAATTTGCATTGTCTTGACGGCAAAAGATGTTCATGTTTCACTATAACAACAACAACAAAAAATCCCTGCAAGAATTCTGGGAAAGAGAATCCTTGTACTCCACTAGTCCTGCTGCTACGGACTTGACCAGTGGCTCCAGACCATTGCCCCCAGCCTTCAAGATGCTGCACTCAGCTGGACGGTGCAAGAGAATTCATCCCTGCAGCTTCTTCTAGCCTCAAAGGCCTGCTGATTCAGAGGCCAAAAGCTCCCGGCTTGCTACTTCTTATTCGCAGACTTGCTCTGCACGGTACTAGCACCAGAGAGCTTTGAGCTTTCCCGAAATGTAATGGCTCTAGGCTAGCATGCTGCTTCTGCTAGGGAGCCTTCAAACTTGCTTCATTAAATTCAGCATGGCAATTTATTTTAATTCATTTTTATCAACGTAAAGATTATTAATGCTAAACCGATGATAAACGGCCTCCCATCTCTACTCTTTAAAAAAACAATTTTTTTTCAAAGTCACAGAAATGTAGCAAGAATGGTATTCAGGGCTGGCAATGTTGCTTGGTGGGTAGAGTGCTTGCCCAGCATGCACTGGGCCCTGGGTTTAATCTCTAGCAGCAGATAAACAGGACACGGTTATACCTGCCTGTAGTCCAATCACTGAGGAGGTTGAGGCTTCAAGATCATCCTGGCTAGCCTCAGAGGCTTTGGCACTAAAACCAGCATGTTACTAATGACATATTACAGCCATCTAAACCTTTAAACATCATTCTCTTTCCCCCAAATGCTCCAATACAGTACTCATTAGCAAGAGAATCCAACCAAGCAGGGAGCATTTGCTATGTTTCGGCTCTTCTATCTTTCCTTGTGTTTGTGAGCTTGACACTTTTTTTTTTTAAAGAATACATTTCTTATTTGTAGAATGTCCCTTAAATTTATCTAGTGATTTCTCACAATGACTTCCCAGCTCTGCATTTTTTCGCACACGTGATGCTGTGCTTTCATTGCATCCTATCAGGTGGCACGTGATTTCAATTTGTCCCATTACTAATGATGTTCACTTTGATCACTTTATTAAGGTGGCAGTATCTGCTATGCTCCTCCACTGTAAGATTATTCTCTTTGTGAGCACTGGCTATTCTGCCTGTAGGTACCCCAACTCCAACACTATGTCAATCCCCCATCTCTCATCAAACTTTCACCCACTCATTTTGGTACCCATTGATGTTTCTTGGATGAATTATTATCAGTCTGATGGCTTCCAGGTGGTGACTTTTCAATCCAATCATCCTTTAACATTTACTACTTGGCTTTTTGAGTCAGAAAAGCCTGTCACTTCTCCCTATTTAGTTATTTATAAAAGTATAGCAATTATATAGGTATGAATTCTATGTTTCTACAAGATTTTACAAGTCTTTCCTCTCTGCTATTTTACGATCTTCGACAGAATTTCCTTGTAGTAGAATATGGAGCCGTCAGCAGTCAAGAATAAATAAATAAATAAAACTATTCTCAGAGCACTTGTTGGTCTCTCTCTGCCACAGTCCCATTAAAGAAAGTTTATCTCATTGTATCATACTGGTTTTCACTAGAGGATCGTAACAGCTGCCTTAATTGGACACTTAAAATGAATTGTGTGCTAAGGTGTTTGCATGTATTATTTGAACTTCTCAGTACCCCAACCCCATGATGTAAGTATTACCATCATCTGCAAATTTTATAGAGAGAGTTAATGGCATGTGTTTACTTACCCAAGGAGGTCTCAGCACCCATCAGCAATAAAGTATGGCTCCTATGCTGTGCCACCATCACTTTGAACAGTCCAGGGTTGAATTTTATCCATGAGATCTCTCCACTTTTGCCTTATTTTGATTTGCTCCCTAGGATGCACTGTTGGCCTCTCCTCTGCCCTTGGGACATGGTTCTTTCGATTTGGTCATAGGGGCTGAGGATGAACCAAGCCATTTGCAGGACAAAAAGCAGAGATTATAGAAAGCTATATGAGAAAACGAAGCAGACTTTCTAGACAGTGAATTCAGTGACAAAAAAGGGAAAGAAAAATCAAAAGAATTAAAATCTTGAGCTCCCCTACCCCCTTTGCACATACTGCAATCTGCAACAAAAAATCAGCAATGTAAGACTTCACTGACTAGGATCCTGAAGGACCAACTCCTGAAGAACCCCTTCCTGCCTGCCTGCCCTCCTGCCTGCCTGCCTGCCCTCCTGCCTGCCTTCCTGCCTGCCTGCTTGCCCACCTGCCCACCTGTCTACCTACCCACCTGGCTGCCTTCCTGCCTGCCCGCTTGCCCGCCTACCCACCTTCCTGCCTGCCCGCTTGCCCGCCTACCCACCTTCCTGTCTGCCCACTTGCCTGCCTGCCCACCTGGCCACCTTCCTGCCTACACCTTCCTGCCTGCCTGCTCGCTTGCCTGCCTGCACACCTGGCCACCTTCTTGCCCGCCTGCTTGCCTGCCTGCCCACCTTCCTGCCTGCCTGCCTGCCCACTTCCTGCCTGCCTGCCCACCTGCCCACCTTCCTGCCTGCCTGCATTCCTTCCTTCCTTCTTTCTTTACATGAATACTTAAGCACCAGGTGATACATAATGAGGTCAATACAGTTCTTTGCTGTTGTGGTGGTCTTTTATTTCTCTGAAACAGGATCTCATTTGGGGTGACCTTGAAATTCCACTTCTTCGGCTTCCAGAGTTGCAGAGTTTTGCTTCCAGATTACAGGTGTGCACAAAGCTCACCTTATGGGGAGCCAAAGTCTTTACCACAGACTTAGATTCTTTGTGGCACTCATATAGTCAAGCAGGCTTGGGAAAAACAGCTTCCTCCTCGCGTACTAGCTCTTCTCAGACCTGCTTTCTGTTTTCCATATGTTTCTCAGTGAGCGTGGATTCCAACACTCACTTGTTTCTTTGCTCAGTGAACAATCACTAACAGTCATGTCTGTGTTGGCCAGCAAGTGTGAGGAGACAGACAGCAGTACTCCCAGGCCAGGCCGTGATCTAGGACCCAACTCAGTTCCTGCTGTGGGACACATTCCCCAAATCACCACTTGTGCATTAAGGCTAGGCAGTGCAAAGACAGTTCTAAAGGCCTTTGAGAAGATGAGGCCTTGAAGCTGTCAGCTTAAGTCAGACAGATAAAAAGGAAGGTGGACTTTCTCAAGAGAGTGGGAATTGGGACGAGGAGAGCCCTGGACCAAAGAAATCCAAGGAAGTTTTCTTAGAGGCAAGGAGCGCCAAGCCAGAAGTGGAGGCTGAGCTGCTGCTAGGTGACCCGACTCCTACGTTCAAGTCTTTAAAAACAAAGTAAGGGCACAAGGCTGTTTCTAGGCCCTCTTTCTCCCAGCAATCTTGAAAGGGTACCAACATACCCTTGGAAGGATCACAAAAGGGTGCTATGCACTTGCTTTTATCACCACATTCCCCCCTCACACAGCAAGTTCAAAGGAAATGGCTCCTGTTATTGTTCAAAGGTATTCTAAATCGGACAACACACACACACACACACACACATTTTGCTTTCTAAGCTTACTTCTCCCCTGATAGTGTTTGTGTAGGCTCTTACAACTTTATAGAAGCAGCTACAGGCTAGACATCAAGCTTTTTGTCAAGTGGGCAGCCAAAAAGCCCAAACCAAAATAAAACGTATGATTTGGGGAAATTTACTACTAGAAATACACACTTATTCTACCGCACTCAAAACGTGTTTTAAGACCTCCAAGATAATTTTCCCTGGAGCTGGTGATAAGTTGTCATATGTGTCTGTCAGGGCCTGCTCCTAGCTGGCCTTCAGGTCTTCAAGCTATCTGTGGCTGGTGATACAGGACTTTTATTTTGCTTTTTCATGTACACACTGCAAAAGGATTCTGGGAAGAAGCTTATCAGTCTAACTTGAACTTCAACCCCAAAGGCCCAACATGTTAACGCTCAGAAGATCCAGTTTCATGGTATGCAAGCACCTAGGCAACCCGGGTACACTCTGGATCTACTAGCTTTGACCCATGTGTCCTTGGGTGTGTCACAGCATCTCTCTGAGCTTCTTCAGTAGAAACAGAAAGAGCCTACCCAGAAGTGTCACAGGGATGACTAAACAAGATAGCAGTAAAATCACTGTAAGTCAAACTGCAAATCCCAACCTAATTATTCCTGTTGTCTTTCTTCTTGTCACCAATTCATGATAAGAGGTGGCAGTAAAAATACCCATGGGGAAAGTGGAAGCAGAGGCTCTGGGCAGAGCACAAGCTTACAGGGCACTTGACAAAGACAGTTTCCAGGAAGTACAACCCTCTAGTGGCCCTGGGTGGGGCAAGCCCTTCATTTTGTCTTCTACTCTTTTTATGGAACTAACTTCCTAAGAGCCAGTGTTTAGGGACAGTTCTTCTCTGCTCAATATTCAAAGCTGGTTTTATTTTATTTTTTTCTGAGAATGTGGCACAGGATCAGGACTGGCATCTGCTTTAAATCTCATGCCACCTCTAAGGCCAATGTCACTGAATTTACATACTCATTGTACACTCCGTACCATATGCAGATAACCAAATGTAGCAAGAAATTTTATTTTATTCAGTGGCCAATGAGTAGAACAGTTCTGGGCCTGGGCTTTTAAAGCAGTGCTAGGTTACAAAGGGGGTATGGTATGCACACCATCATTAAAGAGGAGAGATTTCTAGGTGTCAAGTACCACCTAGTTTCTTTCCTTGAACAAATCTGGCATGATATTGCAAATTTTAAATCATTTAAATGAGAATATAATTAGGCCAAGGTCAGTTGGCATTTCAACAGACTGGTCCAGAATGAGCTGGACAGTTAGGACCTGTTAAGTTTATGGGAGCATGTGCCTATGGGAATTCAGCTGGAATTCTACAAGTTAAAGCATCTTCCACTAAGCAAAACTGATGGAAGCATGAATGATGGATTAGCAACCTTGGGGCTCTGATGGTGATAAGTAGAACAATTCGGATTAGGCCCCATTTTCCAGATGAAGAAATTGGAGTTTAGAGTGATTAAAGGACATGCTCAAAGTCCCAGTCCACATTATTTACCTTCTAGTAGTCTAACAGTTTGTTCAAAATGACTTTATCCAGTCAACGAAAACCAGCAAATGTTGTTGGTTGTTTCCGTAGGGTAAGAACAGTGCTCCATGCCTCCTGCCCTCTGGGGGGTTCACACCCCAGGAGAGCTGCATAACACATACTGAGCTGAAGAACAATTCCTTAGCAACTTCATTTCCCACACCAAAAAAAAAAGTACTTGAAACACAACAGAAAATAAAAGGAGATCCAGGAGGTGGTGGCACATGCCTTTAATTACAGCGGAGGCAGGTGGACCTCAGTGTTTGCAGACAGTCTGGTCTACAGAGTAAGCTCCAGGCAGCCAGGACTAGGACTCCCTGAGAGAAACCTTGTCTCAAAAAAACAAAAGAAAGGAAGGAATGGGAGGTTCTAAGAAGATAGTTGAGCTGAAAACAACTTGATGGGTCAGCAGGAAACATGGCCAGACATATGGAACCTAAGTGCATAGTTGGCCAGGCAAGACTAAATTCTGCTAGAGCATTTTTTAATGAAATATTTTTACATGTGCATTTATATTATTACACATATATACAATAGACTACCTATAGCATGAAACAATCAGGAAATATATAAATGTTACATTCTTAGTGATTTGGTTATTTGTATTTGACAGCCTTGAAGAAAACATCTTTCCTATCTTGGTGAGTCTAAAGTTCTGAATGTAAATCAATCTTCATCACATCTCATCATTAGCAACCTAAAACATCTATGTAGACCTAAAAACATCTTAACCCCTAAACAACTAAGCTTCATTGTAAAACTAAGCTACCTGGTCTTCAACCCCATCCAAGACTTGAGAAGGAGTAAACTTGATTATTTGAGTATGCCAGGAGTGCAGTTCAGTAGCTTTCCAAATGGAAAGATGACAGAGACAGTTTGCTACCTGAACAGTCACCCAAAACTCTCTATAACACAGGAACATCATCTTCAGCCTTCTGGCCCAATGTAGCTGACAGACATATTTGTGAGGCAGGAACTGTTGAGGACTTTAGGTGTACCAACGCTGGTGAGATGGGACAAGAATGAAAGGGAGGGATATGGAAACAGATATGGGTCACAGAGGCAGCTATACAAGTGTGCCAGTGTAGAGTTTGAATTTTAATCCTAAGTGTGTTAAAAATATTTGGAGGGTTTGAAGAAAATGAATATGGTCTGCCTAAAAGATGGGGAGGGTTGGGGAGATGACTCAGTGGCTAAAGAGTTTGCTGTCTAAACATGAGGGCTGGACTTTGGGCCTTATCTTAGGTTCTATTACTGTAACAAAATACCATGACCCAAAGTAGTCTGGGAAGGAAAGGATTTGTTTTAGCTTACAATTCTCCCTCACTGAGGGGAATCAGAGCAGGAACTCAAGCAAGACAGGAACTGAAACAGAGCCAAGGAGGGGTACTGCTTACTGGCTGGCTCCTGCTGTTTTCTTATATAGCCCAGGGCCACCCCCCAGGGGTAGCCCCACCCATAATGGGCTGGGCCTTCCCACATCAATCACTAATTGAGAAAATGACCTCCAGGCTTCTCCTCCAACCCAATCTTATGAAGACATTTTCTCAATTGTGTCCTCTTGTAAGATAACTAGCTTATGCCAGTTGACAAGAGAATTCCCCAGGAGCTCACAGGCCAGCTAGCCTGACATATGCAGCAGTGAACAAAATAAAACTCTATTTCAAACAAGGCAAAAGTTAAGAGACCAAAAATCCAAGGTTGTCCTCTAAGTGTCACATCATGGAGTTTCACATGTGTGCCTGTGCATATACCAACATGCACAAAAATACACCATCCACACATACTCATAAGCTAGTGCCAAAGCATAGTTTGGTTAATTATTGAAGCACAGAAAAAAATTATTTATTATTAATGCAAGTGGTTTTGTTCAATATTATATTAACTACCTGTAACCCAAGAAAATGTGAACAAGTAAAGAAAAACTACAAACAAAATTTCTAGCATTTTTATAATAATACATAAAAGAGATCAACATTTTAAAAAGACTGATAGATGACACTCAATGTAGTCAACAATAAAAGTAGAAAGTGCATGCACGCCAAGCATGGTGGCGCACGCCATTAATCCCAGCACTCCAGTGGCAGAGGTAGGTGGATCGCTCTGAGTTCAAGGCCAGCCTGGTCTACAATGTGAGTCCAGGACAGCCAAGGCTACACAGAGAAACCCTGTCTCGGGGGGGGGGGGGGGGGGGGGGAAGAAAGTACATGTGCTAAATGGTTGCCTCAAACTAGAGTGATTTTTTTTCTCCCCCCTCCTCTCCTTCCTCCTCCTCCTCCTCTTCCTGCTTCTTTATATGTATGTCTTCCAACTTTTCTTCAGGGACCTACTGATGAACTTAAATTCATAGCTTATAAATATAAAATCATAATATCAGTTTAATGCTCGCATGTTCATAGCAGTGCAAAATAAGCTACTGATCACTTCAAAAAAGTAGCTAGTTTAATCATGCTGTTTGTTCATTGAGAGTTAATTTAATAGATTTATCCTCGAAAATAATGCATTATTCAGTTTAATCAATATTCATTTGTTCTTTGCATAATCATATTTGCAAAAGCATTTGTTAACAATGTGCCTGAAGACTTTCAAGGAAAGACCATTCTATAAGTAGACTACATTTTTAAAATAAAATAAAAACAATGAATTTACTAACATTAGAGAAATGATTAATTCTAATATCCTGCAGGTTTTCATTTTAAAATGCAGCCAGGAGCCTTTTATATATGTGTTTTGACTGGAAACAGCAATAGATACACTGGCAAATTAATATGAAGTTAATTTGGGAGAAAATTAAATCTGGGTTTATTGACTACTTGGCATTTTTATGCATGTAACATCAGCATTTGCTTCATACCCTCCATTAACTAGAATAGTCAGTGTTATGGATATTTGTAAATATTTGTTGCTATATGCCCAAGAAACATATTTTTTTCCATTTTAATCTAAATGCTTAGCATTATACAGACACAAACACTCTTCCTGAGCTTTTCAAACATTGTGACTTGAAAATATCACATTTTGGTAATAAAAATAAGGCTTTAAAAATATTTATTTATTATAATTTATATGGTACTCTGCCTGCATGTACACCTGCAGGCCAGAAGAGGACATCAGATCACATTATAGATGGTTGTGAGCCACCATATGATTGCTGGGAATTGAACTCAGGACCTCTGGAAGAGCAGGCAATGCTCTTATCCTCTGAGCCATCTCTCCAGCCCTAAACAGAAGGTTTTTTTTTAATTTGTATTGTTAATATTTTTCTTTAAAAATCATTTTAAGCTGGGTAATGGTGGTACATGCCTTTTATCTAAGCACTCAGGAGGCAGAGGCAGGTGGATCTCTGAGTTCGAGAACAGCTACAGAGCATTCCAGCACAACTAAGGCTATACAGATGGAGATTGGGATAGATGTGAGGACATCCCACTGGGACTCCAGGTAAGAGAAATTTAGGAGATGTTGAAATAGAAGGACCCAGAGGGTCCTAGAAACTTACAAGAAGAACATCATTATGGGTGGATCAGGGCCCAGGGCGCTCTGCTCAAACTATTGCACTAACCAAGGACAATACAAGTAGTAAACATCAAACCCCTACTCTGATCTAACCAATGGACAGGACATTCTCCACAGTTATGTGGAGAGCAGGGACTGACTCTGACATGAACTCTGGTGCCCCATATTTGATCACCTCCCCTTGGTAGGTAGGCCTGGTGGCACTCAAAGAAAGAATAAGCAGGCTACCAAGATGAGACTTGATAGCCTATGACCATATAGTGGGGGAGGAGGTCCCCCTCGGACATAAACCTAGGGGAGGGGAATAGGGTGAAAGTTGGAGGGAGGGAGGAGTGGGAGGATACAAGTGATGGGATAACAATTGAGTTGTAATCTGAATACATTAATAAAATTTTTTTTTAAAAAGAAACTAAAAAAACCAAAACAAAAACAAAACAAAACACCAAACCAACAAACTAAAAAGAATCATTTTTAAGGCCACCCATGGTGTTACAGGCCTTTAATAACAACACTCAGGAGTCAGAGATAGGCTGATCTCTGAGTTTAAGGCCAGCCTGATGTACACAGTCAATTCCAGGACAGCCAGAGCTATGAAGTAAGACTTGTCTCAGAAAAGAAGACAAAAGAATAATTTTTATTGTGATTTTTTTTTCATTATGTGCCTAATGTAATTTTTCACAGCTTGGACTTTGGTGGATAATTAACTATGGAAAGTAGTTATATATTATATATTATACATGAACATAATATATATTGGTACCAATGTAAGCTATTTTCAGCTGCATTGAAAACTGTCAGGAAAATACAGCCAGCAAAGCTGATACAAGCACTAAACAGAGAGGAACTACAACCTTTTAACTTCCAGGTGGGAGAACTAACACGGAAGAATGGCCCATGCAACTTCTCAGGCTGAAACTTACACATCATTTTTTTTATTATTCTAGAAGTATCTAAAGCCTTAATTTTTATTATTTCAAAGTAATTATGTGAATATGCTTACTATTACTATCATATCCCATAAATTGAAAAAGATTGAAAAGAAACAACATAAATAAAGCTCCAAGCATAGACATGGGTCTAATATCTAGACTATGTATTAAAAACTGCAAAAATTATCTCTCAATTTTCTAATCAATAAGCAGGGTAATGAACTGAACAGACAGCTCTCAAAAGAAGAAATACAAATGACTAATAAACACTTTAAAGATGTACAGCATCCTGAGCCATCAGGGAAATGCAAATTAAAACTAGTTTGAGATTCCATCTCACCCCAGCCAGAATAGCTGTCACCAAGAAAATAAATGACAACAAATGCTGGCATGGTTGTGGGGAAAGAGGAACACTTTATTCACTGCTGGTGGGGGTGCAAACTAGTGCAGTGGCTATGGAGATCAGTATGGAGATTTCTCAAAAACTCAATTAAAAAAACTGCACTATAATCCAGATGCAGCACTCCTGTGTGTGTACCCAGAGGATTTAAAATCCTACCACAGAAAATGTCCCCACACCCATGCTCCTCGCACTCTATTTACAATAACAAGAAATCAGAACCAGCTTAGATGCCCATCAACACTCAGTAGAAAGGAAAATGTGCTATGTGTACACAATGGAATTTTACTTGACTATAAAGAAAAATGAAATTATGCAAGTTGCAAGAAAATGGATGGAACTGAAAATTAAATGAAGTGAAATAACCCCAGATTCTGAAAGAAAATAACTATGTTTTTTTTTTTTTTTTTTTTTATACAGATTCCTGGATTATATATATGGGGTATACAAGTTATCAACCAAAGAAAGAGAACCATAAAAGGGCAAGAAAGATGTTAAGCAGGCAGCAAAAAGTGGGGGTAACAGAATACATATGACATAAAAGTGGAATAAGTGCTACTGGGGTAAAAAGAAGTTGGGTTTAGGGAGGGAATGGAAGATTTGGGAGAGCTGTGTGATCTCACTCCTTTGTAGAATCTAAAGGAGTTGATTTCATAGACATTGAAAGTGTAATAGTGGCTCTCTGAGACTTGGAAGGGGTGGGTAAAATACATATCTTTCAAAATAGCCAGAAGAGAGGTTTTTGAACATTCTCCCTACTAATAAATTATCAGTGTTTGACACAATGGTATGCTAACTACTCTATTTGATTATTCCACATTACATATGAAAACATCACTCTGGCGATCATAAATATGTAGAGTTGTTATGTAACTTAAAAGAAGTTGAAAATAATGTTTTAAAAATGAAGGTAACTTTGTCAGAGTGGCTTTTTTACCAAATACAAGTACAATTCATCAGGTGGAATATATCCATAAAAAATAACAACTTTGGAAGGAATTAGCCTTCAGTCAATATTTCATGTGTTGGCTACACAGAAAGACAAAGTATCTTCTTAAGTCTAGATTTAAAGGTGCATTGAACAAACATTGCCAGTGCTGGTTACCTTAAACAGCATGATTAAATAAATAAACAACAAAGAGGTTTCCTATATGATAAGCCCTCTTACAGAGGGGCAGCTAATTGCCTTGAGTTTTCAAAGGAAATATTTATCTAGAGAGCGGTCAGCAGAATAATTTAAGGAAACATATAGGGAAACCCTCCTTCTTCAAATGTTTCTCTAATCTTTTAGTCTAAAATTATAATTTGGCTTAGAATGTGGTTTTGGAAAGCTTTGTCGCATTATTATTTTTTTTTAAAGCACCCAGTTTTGTCACATCTAAAATGTGATTTGTATCACTTCTTAGTAGCCAAAGAGTCGTGAAAGTAGCTACAAGTTTACAGCAGAGGTTGATGAGGGAAATATGCTTTAATTTACAAACGCTGACATCAGAGCCAACATTTCGGGAAGGCATCCATTCTGGAAAGACAAGCAAATCTGTGCCTGAGGTGGCTGAGTCCCAATAGCTTGGGCTGCTCTCCAAAGGCAGCTAGGGGACCATGTCTGTTCACTACAGTCAATGCCAGATCAATTTTTTTTTTTTTTTTTTTTTGGTCACTTGGCAAAATGACAATGATTTCTCAAAGCCCAAAGATCATATTGAAATTTAAATGGTGATACAAACTCTCCTTAACGCATCTAAGAAGAATACTCTCAATTCTGCATCAAAGTCCAGAGTTTCTCAATGACCCTACAGAGTGTCTGCATCCCCCCCCCCCCCCGCAACACCCCACACCCCACCCCCACTTCAGCATGAGAGGACTTCATTTGAATAGCCTTCCAAATCAGACAGTTAAGAGCCACTAGCTGAGACAATAGTTTACAACCTGACTCCCAAGTCCTAACCTGGTGACCCTTTCTTGCTAGATATGCAGGTATGCAAGCCGATTTTATAGATGCCAATTAATCAAGGCACATCTGTTGGTTTGGAAACCTCCTTCCCCCTCTCTCCTTTTCTCCCACTGTCCTGCTCCCCACCCTTCCCCCATCAACAGGGAAGGGTTGGGGGGGGGGACCTGATGCTAGGTCAGCCCTTATGCAAGGAGCTCTCTCCCAGTTGTGAAGGGATTGGATTGAATGGGGGATGTGGAAAGGATCATCTTGGAGAAAAACATTTTCACAGGCCCCAGTGTTAGTTACTCAGGTGGCAGAAAACTCACCTAACACTCCTGTCTGTGGATGCCTGAGAGCCCCAGCTGAACAAACGAACAAATCAAAGCTCACTGTCTTTACAGGGTGGGAAAAAGAAACCACAAACAAGAGCAAAGCACGCAGCCACAAATCTAAGGAGAGCCGAATTTTGTAAAGGACCCCACTAAGGAAAGGACCTGCCTGTCACAGTTGAAGGAGTCGGAATTTTTCACTTTTTAATACTCTTTTTTTTTAATTTGACATACAATCTATTTTCACCATATTCTTTTCTCTCCTCCACCTTTTAAGCTTTGGGCATATGTGTTTCATTCAGAATAACCGCAGAGATTAAGGAGCTAGGACCTGGCATATGGAGGCTGGAGTGGGGGACATACCTTCCAAGGAAGGGGAAATAGAATATAGTGGAATATTGTGGTATAAAAGAACAAAGGGGGCACTAGAAGGATTAAGTGGGGGAGGGTAAGATACAGGAAGGCATATGAGGAGGGATAGTTCACCCTAAAGGCCCTTTGAAAAAGCTGTACAGAAACTTACTACTGTAGAAGCCTCCTAAAATACGTATAGAAAAGGAGTTTAAATGCAGTTACAATATAACGAGGGCGGCAATATACCAACTAAATATCATATGCTAAGGAATAAGACCTCCATGCCATGAATCAATTTTGGTAATGGGCCAAAACATTACAAACGTTACAACTATTGCCAATGCCATTGGTTACGTTTTACTTTTAAAGCAGATTCTTGCCAACCTGAAAACCTACCATACTATGATTGCAACTACATTTGTCAAAAAACAATTTTTTTTTCAGATGAATTACCTCATGATTTATCAGTTGCCACCTTCCGGCCATCTTCCACAAAGGCAGTCTCCCCCTCTACCTGGTCTCTGTGGAAGCCTTCATTCAGCAAAACTTGGTATTTCCTGTTTTCTACTCCCACCAATATGGAAGCAGCATTCTTTGATTATGCGTTTTTGCACCTGTAGATCTATAATAGGGCTGCATTTAAGTGATATGGCGAATGTTCAGCTGGAGGAATGGTTTCATTAAATGCACAGTATTATGAAGTTTTGTATAGCATTAAATAATACTGTTCTTAATTTTACAGTCTATTCATCATACGCAAAGTACCTTTAAACTGCTATCAATCTGCTAGACAAATATATCTATATTTAAATTAAGACATTCATCATAAAATTCATTTTAATAGGAAACTGTCAAAAAATACAAAACACAGGAAACGCTTGATCCCCTAGGCCATTGACTCATCATTGCAGTTGAATGTCAATTATGATTTTCAGGGATCTCCTTCTCTGTCCAGTGTGCTTGGAGGGGCATTATAGTAAATACTCGAGTTATGTCATTCCATCTTATGAATCTCAGAAACTGCTTTAAAAGATACCGATAGGGCTTGGAGCAATGGCTCAGTGGGGAAAGTGTTTGCTCTGCAAGAATGTGGACTTGAGTTTGAATCCTCAGTACCCATATAAAAAGCTGGATGGGAATTTTTTGTAATCCTGGCACTGGAAAGCGGAGGCACTAACATCCCTGTGGCTGGCCTGGCCAACTACTCTGCCAGAATCCATCAGCTGCAGGCTCAGTGAGAGATCTTGTTTCAAAAAAAATTAGGTGGAGAGGATAGAGGAAGATACTTGACATCAACCTTAGTAAGATGTGGACATTTTTAGATGACCAAAATGACATCTCTATAGCTATAGAATTCACCCTTTGCTGTTACATAGCGTTCAGTACACGTTCACATTCCTTTGGCTTTTTTTTTTTTCAAAAACCCAATTATCTGGGGCTAGTGAGTAGCTCAGCAGGTAAAGGTGTTTACCCTGGAGACCTAGCAGCATTAGTTTGATCCTGAAACCCTTGCAAAGATCGAAGGAGAGAATTGACACCACACAAATTGTCTTGTAGCCTCTAGACATGAGTCATGACATCCATTCCACCCCCAACTCACACAGACGAAGAAGAAGAAGAAGAAGAAGAAGAAGAAGAAGAAGAAGAAGAAGAAGAAGAAGAAGAAGAAGAAGAAGAGAAGAAGAAGAAGAAGAAGAAGAAGAAGAAGAAGAAGAAGAAGAAGAAGAAGAAGAAGAAGAAGAAGAAGAAGAAGAAGAAAAGGAGAAGAAGAAGAAAAAAAGAAAATGACTTAAAAGTCCACTCTACTCAGTTTAATCATTTCTCCATAGGAACAGGCAGGAACATCAGATTAGAGCTGCTTGACAAAATTTTTATCCAGGACAACCCTCTGATTTTACACCCTGCACACCCAGAGGGTGGTGCTCAGTCACTGCTGGCTGACTCCTGCCTTTGTCTTATGCTAGGAAAGAAATAAAAAAATGCCACGAGGGAAGGTGGTTTCTCCAATGCAGCTCCCAGCTCTGAAGCTAGAGAAGGCAGCTATTGATGTTATAGCCTCCCACCCCAGTGTGGCCATGCTTCTCCTGAACGTTGAAGGCATGCTGAAGAGGCCACCTCTTGTCTGCATCTGGTCTCATCATCTTGTGCATCTACAAGGGAGACATGGAATTGCTTAAGTGCTTAAGGAATCGACTAACCTAAATGGAGTGCTTTTCTTTTCTCCTTTCTCATTTGATGCAGCTATAAAAGATTAAGTGCGTGCATTTTTCCTCCCTCCCAAAGGTGCAAAAGCTCAAACACATGCCAGCTAACTGTTCTCTCCTATGCTTAATTGATGTTTTGCACTCACAGCCTTGGAAAGTAATCTTTTCCATGCCCAGCGTTAGTTGTAATGAGATATATTATGCTGACAGCTTGAGCTCTTGCAAAGGTATGGAACTCAGCATGTAAATAATTGTGTCTGCAATTTAAAAATTCGATATAAATGGTGCACTGTTCAGAGTAAAGGCCATGCTTGCCTGCACTTGGCCAGCTGTGCCCAAAGGTGCAGCTCAGGCACTGTTTGGCCCCAGCAGCCTTTCCTCAGACATGGATAGACTGGGCCCACTCTGTTAGTGCCGGGTACATCCCACGCCCCATGAGGGGCAAATGGGGATTAGGCAGCACGTGTTTGTAGAGTGAATGATTACACAAAGAAGTTAGTCTTTACACAATGAAACTTTATTTCTGAACATCAGAAAAAAAAGAATTAAATCAGACAGTCCCAGACAAGCCCACAGGAGGCTGTGACAGAGCTCTATCATGAGTGCGATGACCAGAGGCTATTGGCTGACTCACACTGGCTAGCCACAGGGTGCAAATGAAATCCTTCATTTTCAAATGAGTATTTAATGTGTTTTTTTCTCAAAAGATCTGGTCATCTCTCTAACAGTGACTAATTAGTAGTTTTAATTCTAGATAAGAAAGGGGAAAAAGAAGTCATAGTGGAAAAAATTTTTTCAAGCCACAGCGAGCAATGTTTTAGTGAAAAAAAATGAAAATCAAATATAAAAACAGTATAACTTCACCTGAACTGTTCCTAGCTTCATGGTCAAGATTTAGGTAAGAGCTCCAATTCTATGCTTGCCCTGTGACCTGGTGCTTCATTTATGAGACTCTATCCCATAGAAATAATCTTAACTAGAAAATGTAATTTTATGAGATGATTTATAATGAGGCCATTTAGAATAGGAGAAACTTGGAAATAATCCAGATGTCCAACAAAAAGGAGACTGGCCAAGCCGAGAGTATTGTGTCAGTTCTGCAGTTAGTCAAGCAGGTGACTTGTTTCAATATGTGGAAATGTCTGTATGAAATAACATTAATTGGAAGAACAGGGCATATCGCCTCATGTGCTCAGCAACCACAGCTCTGTGAAGATGTACCTGCTACTTTGAAAAGAGTCAGGACTATGTCAGGGGTGATGTAAACAGGCTTGTAGGTTACTGGATTCCTTTTCTGCATTTTGGCTAAGGGTTTAAGTGTTCAATGAGTAAAAAAGAAAGGGAGGGAGAGAGGACGAGAGGGAGGGAGGGAGAATAGAAGGGGAGAGGAGGGGAGTGGGAAAGAAGGAAGAGGGAAACCACTCTGTCCTGATCCTAGGCTGTGCCTTGTCGTTCACAGACTATTATAGATTAAACACACCACAAAGAAGTATAAGAGGAAAGTCAGAAAGATACAGGGGCATCTAAATGGCAGCCTATATGCTTGCTACAAAGCATATTTGGAACAAGATCCTTGCTGAATGCCTTGTAGCATCTGATGGATGATTAGAAGCCATACTAACTAAGATGAGCTCAGAGAAAGACAACTTCTGAGGGCCAGCGATGTTTACTTCTTAGCAAACCACTTTTCATGTAATAATGTCAGTAGGAAGGGGAAAATCAATGCTGATGGAGTGTGTCATCAACCAGCAGAAAACAGCATGTCCAAACGTTTTGATTGATTTCTACTCATGTATAGCAAGCACACTCTCCAGATTCTGTGGTTTAAACTAATCACTAATGAAAGTTAGAAAACATTGGTTTGAGGTAGCATTTGTAGATTGGCCCCTGTAACTAAAACTGGGAAGGTCTCTGAAAATAAGTAAGTAGACCTAGTCCCCAAATATTTAGTGCTAAGGTTCATGGTAGAACATCTTCAAAGCCACTCCCCCCCCTTTTTTGTCCATACTAAAATTTACCATCATTGTCACTGATTTTTCTTTCTCAATGTTTCCTACAAATGTACTTATAGTTATGAGGTAAAAATAAAATGTGTTTTGTATAAAAGAACATCACATGCCCATGTCTATTGGAACATTTAAATATTACAGAGTTGAACTGAAGGGGAAACCCCCTTAAAACTGTTTAGTTGTCAACATATCCAACAGCAACATGCAAGTGGTAAAGCCAAAGGTGATGACAGACAGATAAGATGTGTTTCATCTCAAAGTTTTTCATTTATGCCACCACTGTATTGCTGCGAACTAGGCATCAAGATGGTGGCTGCCTGTGTTGCGTTGCTGTGAATAGGATAGATGGAAAATAGGCGCCCTTTGTGAGATGCTCACTATGCCTGCTCAGCCTGGAAAGCAGTGCCTTTCCTCATGCCACACAAGCTGACTCTCCAGCACGTGTGCTGATATTGAAATTGCGAAATTAAGACACCATATTTTCTTAACAGGAAAAGATTTACCAGTTTAATTAAAGACCATACCCTTTTTCTTTGTGTCTCCTTCTCTCTGCTCTCCATGGCCTCCTGGGGAACAGAAAAAAAAATCTAATAACGTAAGAAACAGAACGCTCGAAGGAGACTAAACACTTGGCCTGCATTTGTGAACATGAGCTGTATTTAAGAAGTGATCAGACCCTGTTTTCTCCTTCAGTTAGTATTGCAGGTTCCTGTGGTGTGGTTTTCTCTTTATTCTTGAACAATCAAGGAGTCTATGTAGTCTGTGGCTTTTTTAAAGTAGGGGAATAAGGAAATAGATGGTCATCACACTCCTGTGTTTAAACAAAATGCTGGATTTTACTCCTATCTCTTTCTTCTCCCATACTCTCAATCCAAAAGAAATTTTTGCTTTGGTTTGTTTTGTTTGTTGTTTGTTTTTAATTTTTCCCCTCCCATGTGCACAGATTGTGTGTGTGTGTGTTTGTGTGTGTTCTGTGTGTTATGGGTACATTTCCTTCAACTTATAATGGAGATAAGTCCCTTTCTACTCCCACTGACAGAATTACCAGAGAGAGGATGTGAAAATAGCTGGATTAAAAAAAATAAAACTATAGTCATTGAGGATGATTGCTGTCAGCATCTTGTCCTTTGAGATCTAGATAGTATTTACACCATAAGCAAGGTGCTTAAATCCTTAATGTCTCATGTGGGCAGTGTAGGCTTAAAAAACAAGTACTTCTGTAATAAATTTAACCAAAGGTATTCTAAGGTTGTTCAAATTGGCCACTAATGTCTCATTTAATTCTGCATGGCAGAGGTATAAGAAATGATCAAGGGAGTCCCAAAATCAACATAGGTAAAAAGGAGTATTGGACAACAGTCTGGGAAAAATGGGAAATGGATTGTTCCATCACCAGTTACTTCTAGAAAAATATGCTTGGCAGAAAGGATAGAGGCTTGGGTAATTTTTTTTTTTTTTTTGCAAAATGGAAATAA
Organism: Acomys russatus; assembly: GCF_903995435.1. Classification (NCBI taxonomy): domain Eukaryota; kingdom Metazoa; phylum Chordata; class Mammalia; order Rodentia; family Muridae; genus Acomys; species Acomys russatus. Next base: position 109,402,309 of record NC_067169.1, read on the forward strand.
ATCAATAGAAATGTTTACTATAAATATTGCTTATCTCTCAGAAAGTGCTTGAGTGGCTCATCAGCTGAGAGAAGCCATACCTAAGACCATACACATAAAGCATTTGCTCCTGCATTGCTAAGAACTATCAGCTACCCAGAGCTCTGGAATTTCTTCACAGTCAAAAAGAAATGTGATTTGTGACCCAACTATACCACTTTTTGGCATGTGTACAAAGGCCCAATGCCTGCTTACTGTACAGATACCAGCTCAGCCATGTCCGTTGCTCTTATTCACAATGGCCAGAAATTGCAAACCACTGAGCTGTCCATCAGCAAATGAATAGATAATAAAAATGCGGTACATGTGCACTGTAGAATACTAGTCAGCTATAAAGAAAAGTGGCACCATGAATTTTGCAGGTAGGACCAGAAAGGAACTAGAAAAAAACAGATTGAGTGAGGTAACCGAGATCCACAAAGACAAATGTCACATGTTCTCTCTCATGGGAAGCTCCTAGCTCCAAATCTTTAGATATAAGAACAGAGCTTGGAGTAACTACAGAAACCAGGAAAGTAAAAAAAAAAAAAAAAGAAGAAGAAGAAGGGGTGCCCATTGCCTAGGTGGAGTGGTGAGGAAGCAATAGAGATGAGAATAACAGGGTACAAGTGATCTAATGGGGGAAGCGGGTTAAATGGGAGCATGCTAAGTAGGGAGAGGAGAAATAACTGCAGAGGGAGGAGAGTAAAATAACAATGAGGATGGCTGAGAGAGTCGTAATTGCACTACTAACTATCCACCTAAAATACCTACAATAAAAGTGAGTCAGTATATAAGTATACATATATAGTTTAAATGAAATTTTCCCATCTGATGACAATATCCTCTCCAAGAGCCAAAGACTCCATCTAAGAGATAAAAACCAAACACACACACCAGGCATGAGAAGGGCCCTTTTCAGTTGTTGGTCAGAGTTGTCAAAGACACTAGAAACACTACAGGTTGTCTGTCACAACCTGTGCGTTGCAACTCTCTCAGGAGTCAAATGAGCCTTTCACGTGGGTTGCCTAAGGCCATTGAAAAACACAGGCATTTCCATTACAATTCATAATAGTAAAAAACTGTGGCTATGTAGTAGCAAAAAACTAACTCTATGGTTGGGGTCACCATAACAGGAGGAACTGTATTAAAGGGTCGCAGCATTAGGAAGGTTGAGGACCACTGCTCTAGGCTATTGCTGTTGCCACTGCCTCCCAAGTATGGATGATAAGTCTCTATTACTGAAGACATCATGTACTTCAAACACAGGACCCAGAGGCTTCTGAGTTGGAACTTACCTGAATGTCCCCTCCCTGAGGACTAGCTTTTATGGTACCAGAAGACAGGACACAAGCTTGCAAAAGAGGGAAGCAACCAAGAGTCCTACCCAGCTAGGATGCTGGAGAACCACAGCAATGGCCACCTTGGCACAATAACGCTAATTGCACACACACCTTGGAAGTAACCAAAGGCTCTCTAATTATATGTATGACCTCCTGATTGCACAGCAAGCCTCTGAACTGATGAGCACCCATCTCTCCAGTGCTGCCACTGATTATTCTGAGAGAACTATGTATGAACTAATTTATTTCATTTTCACAGCACTGTAAAAGAAGCATTACTATTATTTCCATTTTTCAGATGGGTAAACAGACACAGAGATTGAATGACTTCTCCAGCTACAGAGCTAGAGAGTGTGGGAACCAGACTGCAAATGTAGACAATTTAACTTTATAGCAGATATACACACATTCACCAATAATAATGCATGTGCTGGATTTCAAATACTGTAACCTTGGAAACCTCTAATATACATTTATTTGCCTATTTAACAATTTATTGAAATAGTATATGTAATTCATAAGATGCATCTAATATACAGTGCCTTGGTTTTTAAGCATCTTAAATTTTTTTAAGCGTCTTACATTTTGAGAAAAATTAGTTTATTTTTTACGTACATCTGAGTTGGGTTTTTTTTTTTTTTTTTTTTTTGGTCAACCTGATGCAAGCTACAGTCATTTGGGAAGAAGAAATTGCAACTGAGAAAATGTTCCCACCATGTTCCCACCAAATTGGCCAGTGGGAAGGATTGTTACAAAAGGGCATGCACACTGGAGTTGTTGCCACAACAGTTCTGGTTTCTTGGTAGTATAAAAAAGCAGTCTGAGTCAGTAAACAGCATTTCTCTACGGCCTCTGCTACAGTCCCAGTCTCCAAGTTTCTTCCCTGAGTTTCTTCCCTGACTTCTTTCTGTGATGGAGTGCTGTGTAAACTGAACAACTGAACTAAACCCTTTCCTTCACAAGTTGCTTTTGGTTATGTTGTTTCATCACAACAATGGAAACCCTAGTGAAGACACATGCTGAGTTCATCAAACTGTAATCTCATGGAGACTGTTTGATATACAAGAAAAGCTTTGTCCTTCCTTATTCCAAGAAACAGATTCAAAATTAGCCAAATCTAAATATTATCCAACTCTAGCACATTTAAATTCTGTTCAGAACTAATAGCTAAGTCTCTAGGAACACATACATAATACATACATACATGCATACATACATACACACACCTATTGTTAGTGAAACCATGAGACAATTGAAATATTTATTTACTAGTGATGTGGGGTTGAAATCGGTATGTCCTAGCTGGCCATGGTGACACATACTTGTAATTATAGCACTTGGGAGGTTGAGGTGAGAGGATTATAAATTCAAGGCCAACCTGGTTTACAGAATGAATTCTAGGATAGCATGGGCCACAAAGTGAGACACACATCCTAGTTCATCTCAAGAAAATAAATAAATAAATGGGATATTCTTTCTGGAGGGCATATGGGAAATAATTATCAAGATCCTTAAGTGTAAGTGCACATGCTGATCTAGCAATTCTGTTCTAAGTATTTATGTAAAGGAAATCATTTTAAATTTATGAACAGATGTCTTCATGAGGATGTTTGCAACAGTTTTGCTTGGAGTAGTGAAAAATGGAAATCGCCTACACAGGCGGCAATAGGAAACTGTTTACAGAATTGATGGACCATTTATATAGTGAGATCTCATGTAGCTATGGGAAATGTTGCTTCAGTCTATGTTGTGTTCATAATACTATCCTGGTTTTCAAAGCATCCATGAGTTTGCATGGGTTTGTTATCACAGATAAAGTTTTATTTAATTGTTGCAATTATGTTTACTCCTTGCTTGGTAGGATAAAACAGGCTTTACAAAATTACTTTTGCTTTCCCTGGTTGTTTATGACAGAGGGAATACCACAAGTTTTGAGGCATTGGCTAGTCAGTCATTTTCATGGATACAGTCAAGTGTTAGGAACATGTTGAGAACCCCACCAACCTTTTACTTCTGGAATGTACACCTGAAATCATAGCACAAACATAGGTGGCAGGACAGAGGGAGGAGAGCTCAAGACATGGGCCACATAGTAAGATCTGTCTCAAAAAGCAAACAACAATTAAAAGACAAAAGATACTGGCTTTGAATTCACTGTATAGTCAAAGATGATCTTGAACTTCTGGTTCCCATACAAAGTGCTGAGTTCTGGTCTTACAGGTGTGCACCACTACACTCAAAGTATGAGGTACTGGGCATCAAACCCAGGCCTTAAACCATGCTAGGCAAGCACTTGGTCAAAGGTGGCACATCCCAGTTACTTTTACTTTCATGTACTTCTGAAATGGCCAATGAGAGACAAAAGTTTTAGTGGGTTTGTAATAATAGTCCTTTCTAAAACCAAGGAAAAGGAAAAGTGCAAAAAAGGGCCTGTTCTTTCTTACATGCCCACCTTCCAAACACAGACTCTTTGAAGTGAAAAGAAACATATTTATGGAAATTAAATGGCTAAGGAATGGAGAAAAGGAGATTTTTTTTAACCAGACGTAGTGCACTTTCTCACCTAAATAATCTCCCATTTGCCACCCTGATTTCTGATGTGTTGGTATATAAAATCAGGAAGCTGAAATGGAAGGATCATCAGTAGGTTTATCACTTTCCGTAAGTACTTAGATTTAGATGGTGCACTCTTAGCGGGCAATTCTTTCCGTCTCATGACAACCCCCTCACCATCAGATGAACTGCTTGCTGGGTGGATCTCACAGCACAGATCCAGAGATGACAAGACAGGGCAGAAGACAACATACACTAATATATATCTCTGGAACTCTACAGAGTTATTGAGACAACTTCATGAGAGTAAATATTTAAAAACCAAAACAAAGATTAACAACTCTCAAAATTTTTTGTTACATTTATTTATGTGTACACACATGAATGTATGCCACGACATGCGTGTGGAAGTCAGAGGGCAACTTGCAGAAGTAGGTTCTCTCCACCCATCATGTAGGTCCTAGGGATCGAACTTGGGTTTTCTGGCTTGTTTACAAACCCCTTCATCCACTGACTGAACCATCTTACAAGCCCCAAGAGCAATAATTCTTAAGTAGAAATAGTTCGTCTCCCTATATACCATGAAGATATCTTGGCCAATGCAGGTTGGCTGGGAAGATGCACAGCAAATGGCCCAAAAGAGTTGGCGCCCAATCCCTCTCCTACCTCTCTACCAAAAGCTTCACTTTTGAGTAGCTTATGAAATTACAATCAACATTTTTAAAATGCAACAGATAATGAGTATTTTGTTAATTTCCATTGCTTTAAACGTTTTATTTATTCTTTCAAATTTTCATCCATGTGTACAATATATGTTGATCGTATCCACTCATCGTGGGTTTAGATGGGAATTGGATAGTGTGTGATGGAAAATGCCTATGTCCTTTCAAGGTAGTACAGTAAATGTAGCAAGCATACACATCTCCTGGTTACAAGTATACACTCTGAGAAACTCATTGTTAGTGGAATCTTTTCTTTGCACAGATATCATAGAATGCATGTAAGCAAGTAAGACAGCTATACTATCACCAGTGCATACAAGCTAAGGTCACCACCACCATGAGTGTGGTCTGTCACTGGCTAAAATATGTATATGAAGTAAGTACATGGGTATACATTTTGTATGTTGTGGTGTGGAGATGTGCTGACAATTTTTGTTAAATGTATTATGCTGAGGCATGATCAAAAAGCTAGAAAAGTAAAAACTTGGAAGTTTTATATTTTGATTCTGCTTCTGACTAAAGTGCTTCAGGGCATTGTCATTTGAAGGCCCAGACTCAGATTTGCTGTTTGTCCTTCATCCAAGTCTGCTAAATATGACCTTTTAAAGACAGCTCAAGCTAGGTGCAGGGTGCCATGTATACATTGCCTTACCCACTGGAGAGTCTGTGACCAGAGGGATACTGAAGACTAGGGATTCAGGGCCAGCTTGGGCAACACAGGGATCTCGTCTCTCTTTTTGCAAATTATTCATTCTTATTTTATGTTTATGAAGGTTTTGGCTGCACGTATGCACACAACATGTATGCCTAGTGCTTACAAAGTTCAGAAGAGGGTGTCAGTTCCTCTAGAACTGGAGTTACAGACAGTTGTGAGCTACCACATAAGTACTGGGAGCTAAGCTCAGATCCTTTTCAAGAACAGCAAATACAATATTTAATTTCAGAAAAGACCCTTTAAAAAGGACAGCAATTTCTTTAACTGATGATCTATTTTTAAGTTTTTAAATTATATGCATCTATTTGAGGATGGCATGCACATTTCATGACACACATGTGCAGAGGTTCTAGTGACTGAAGACAAGCTGCCAGGCTTGGTGGCAAACAAATTTCTTTGCAGAAATTTTTCCAGCCTCAAACCCCATCTTTAAAGAAAAGCTCAGTTCTCGTGCCATAGATTTTTGAGATGAGCAAAAGTCTATAACGAATGCTATTTTAATTTAAAGCATCTTTTCTCTTACCTGGTCATGCACACGGAGTAGGTTCATTTTATAAAACAACAGCAACAAATCATGGTTATTATTTCATACTTTTAAAAATATTCATTCTTTAAAATGTCCTTTAATGTTAATTGTTACTAATAGTATGCTTGGCTCACAGAAATAAAATAGACTTATTAAGTTGCTAATAGTTAAAAAACTAAAGGTATAATTGGATCAAGAAGTACAAGAAAAATTAATCTCAACAAAATATCTCCTGGACTCAGTTTCTGAGCAATTGCCCTATAGGCTATAATTATGAATAAAATACCCTTTGAAAAGACCTCATCAGAATCAGAGAGAAATGAGAACAATGGGGTAGGTATTACAAAAGATTGGTTCTTCTCAGATAATTGTTTTTAATAAAATGGTGAAAGTGTAGAAAACACCAGGCAACTATAATTAAGATAATAATCTATTGTTCTACAGGAATATGTACCCTGTTGTCTCTTCTATTGGAAAGCAACAAAGAAAATAAAGGATGGGTGAATACATTTGCAGGATAGTTATATGGTGAACTGTGGAGGTAATTAATTAATTTTTCCTTTATGGCAGAACTGGCCAATAATGAAGAGTGAATGTTTTGATGAATGCAGACTCAAGAGAGTATTCGCTTTTTATTTCACTTATTTTACTTTTGATATTCTGGGAATGAAAGCAAAAGACCTCATGCACTCTAGCCAAGTTCTGGCTACTTGTGTCACATACCCAGTCCTGAAAGTGCTGTTTTTCTTGAGGAAGCCAATACAACAAAAGGACTACGTCTAGATAGCAGATAGACTATCCATTTTCTATTAACTCATATGTACTTGTATATTCAAATGATATATATTGACTTTCAAGACCTCTCTTGTAGGCTGCTGAGCTCTATTCCCATTCAGTGGCTTTAATATTTAGTATTTTAGTGATTCATTTCCAGCAGTAGTGAGTCTGTGAATCATAATAATGACAGAGATGTGTTCTTTAAATGGGAAACATAACAAGATAGAGGGTAGCTGGACAAAATCTCACCTTAAGCATCGTTTTTCAGATCATGGTAAACATAAGAGCAATGGTCTGAGTTGGGGAGGACAGAAACAACACTGCCTTGGTATACCTGTCTCCTTGCTTGTCTGGATCGGGACACAGTCACACTCTTCCCACAGTGCCTATTGGAAAGCATGCCTCTGTCCATCCCAGAGAGCCTGACTGCCACTACTCATTGGGCATATAGGCCTGGCATGGCACTCATGCTGGCTTGGGCTACAATGTTAAGTTTTTCTGTGTGTTATTTAACACTATAATAGAGCAGGACATCATGGCGTCAGTTTCCATTTGGTTTCCTCACAGTATCACAAGTTCAATGCCTTCCTCTATTTGCTGTGGACAAAAAACAAAAAACAAACAACAAAAAAACAAAAACAAGTCTCCATTTAGTTTTCCAACCTTAAAACACAACATTTTGCTAACATAAGCTTGTGTTTCTAAGCTAGGTATGATGATATATTTCAACTAAATAAGAAGCTGAGGCAAAATTGCTCTGAGTCCAAGGCCAGTTTGGGCTCTGAGATCTTATCTAAAATGTCCTAAATTAGCCAAGTTTTGTGTCCTACACCTTTAATGCCGGCACTCAGGAGGCAGAGGCAGAGAGATCTCAGTGAGTTTGAAGCCAGCCTGCTCTACAGAGTGAGTTCTAAGCCAGCCAGAGCTACATGGTAAGACTGTATCTCAAAAACATTCTAAATGATAATATAAAATAAAATGCTCTAATGTTTCCAGATAAGCCATCAATAGTTTTATTTTCTATACCAAAGAAAAGGACGGACAAGGGGATTGGAACTGACTGGATCCCAGTGATGATTTTTCATATCTATTAGCAGCAATATTTAGGGGAAATGTTTCATTTGGCATGTAAGAACAAGGTTTTGTCTTTTTTCTTTTTTTTAACTCTTAAAAAAAGAAAAAAAAGAAAAAGAAAAAGAAAAAAAAAAGCAATACTCAACCTCAATTTATAACATAATTTTCAGGGGCTTTTATGGTGACTATTGATTTTTTTTTGTTTGCTTCTTTGTTTTGTTTATTTGTTTGGTTTTTGTTTTTGCTTTTTTGTTTGTTTGTTTTTGTTTTTCGGAGACAAGATTTCTCTGTATAGACTTTGCTGTCCTGGAACTTGCTCTTGAACTGATAGAAGTCCACTTGCCTCTGCCTCCTCAGTGCTGGCTTTAAAGGCATGAGCTACCACTGCTGGGCCTGATTTTTTTAATTGAAGTTTTTGTTGTTGTTGTTGTTGCTGCTGCTGCTGCTCCTGTTGCTTTTTAAAAACAATATATTCAGACCACAGTTTCCCTTCATTTATCTCCTCCCAGATCCTCCCCAACTCTCACCTATCCAACTCCACATCTCCTTTCTCTTTCTCTTTAGAAAACAATCAGGGGGAAAAAAAACAGAATAGAACAAAACAAACCAACCAACGCAAACAAAGAAAAAAAAGTGGGAGGGATCACAAAAAACATACATACCCTTAGAGGAACAGGCACACACAGAAAACCCACAAAACTAGAAACCATAATATATAAGCAAAAGAACTGTAAGGTTAAAGAAAATCCTTCCAAAATACCAGTGAATTCATTTTGAGTTGCCTGTCTGCTGTTAAGCAGAGGGCCTCCCTTAAGTGTAGTTTGTATACCCAGTGAGCCCCCATCGGAAAACGCAAATTTGTACTTTCTGAGTAGCTATCCGTTGGAGATAGTTTCTTGCTTAAGGATGAGGCTCATGTCCACTTCTCCCTCTCAGTGCTGGGGGCCTCATCTGATTTGAAACTTTGCAGACCCTGTTTATGCAGCCACTCTTCTATGCATTCAAATGTTCGTCCACCATGTTGTCCTGGAAGGCATTGCTTTCTTGATGTTCTCCATGTCCTCCATCCCCATTGGCTCTTATAATCCTTCCATCTCCTCTTGAGCAAAGACTTCTGAGCCCTGAGGGTAGAAGTTTGATGAAGACATTGCCTTTAGGACTGAGTGTTCCAAGGTCTCTCACTCTATACATCGTCTAGTTGTGGATCTCTGTATCTCCTCCCAGCTGCTTCAGGCGGAAGCTTCTGTGAAGACGGCTGAGTAAGACTCTATCTCTGCGTATAGCAGAAAGTTATTAGGAGACATTTTATTGCTGTGTTCCTTTAGCAGGACAGTAGTGTTTGGTTTTCCCCTAGGTCTATGGGCTATCTAGTCTCAGGTTCAAAGCCATAAGTCCCTTCTGCATGCTAATGAGTTCACTGATGCTTGGTTGTTCCTAGAAGCTTGTGGATTGGGGCTAGAAGGCAGAAAGTCCAGAACAGAATTACAAATGCGAGCTTTCAGTTTAACTTCCTAACCACAGGGGAGAGAAGGGCGAAAGGTTGACCTGATTTTCAACAGCTCACGATTTAATTAACCACATCTTGATAATGAAACCTTTATAAAGAACCCCAAGAAAGATTCTGAAAGCTTCCAAACAAATGAACAAATAGAGGCTCCTGGAAGGTAACACCCCTAAGAGGGCACAAGCTCCCTGTACCCCTTCCAGCACGAGCCCTGTGCATTTCTTCTTCTGTGGACTGTGTCGAAGCCTTTATACTAAACTGGTAAACATGAATGTTATCCTGAGCTCTGTGAGCTTCTCTCCCAAAACAATCAAAGCCCGAGGTGGGCATTGTGGGGACCCTGATTTACTAATATTCTCGTCGATTTGGTCGGAGTTCAGCCTTGAAATTGGCATCTACGGGCAGCTTGGGCATGGATATCAGATCCTAAACATGTACACTCTGATGCTCCCTCCAAGAAGAGTCTGCCACACTTGGTTGAATTCAAAGCCATCCAGCTGGTGCTGCTGGGACACTGCGTGGTTAGTGAATGCAGGCAAGTCTTCTGTACTCTTGGTGTTCAGAGTACACAGTGAAAGTAGAATAGGAGACATAGGACTGGGGTCTCTTTTTATCTTCTCACTCAGCATCTCTTGGACATTGAGTTTTAGAGCCCAGGATTGTCAGTTGTCAGAGTTGTCTCTTGGGGAAAAGGTTCTTGCTAACAGAGCAGGAAACTGTGACTGGTGTGCTGTTTATTGTGCTGGTCTGCAGCCTGTTCTTTCTGTGTCTAGTCAGGTGTACCAGGCAACAACTTGAATGGGCTTCCCAAACTGTAGAAGTGCTCCAAAAACCTCCTTTTACTCCCCCTCAATGGCAGGACTCGAGCTAGAGTTCTCTGCTGTGTCGCATGCCCAAAGCAAACTAGTGGTGGCCCACTTTCTCAGTCATGGACATCTGTGTTTCCCGGAAGTCCTCTTGCAACATGCTCTGCAGCCACTCTGTGTGTGGTCAGATGCTTTCCACATCTGTCCCTGGCATTTTGATAGGCTCTTTCAGAATTTCCACCTTCCCTGCTCTATTACAAGCCATATCACCCTTATGAATTGATACAACTAGCCTCCCACCCAAGGCCTGAGGATGTAGTTAGCATGTGTGTTTATCTTGTACAAGGCCCTGCGTTCCAAAACAAAATGTCTACCTCCTCGCTCAAGTCTTACTTCCCTTGTCTATTCCAGAGCCCATGCTCAGAATGAACTACTGAGCTCCTGGGAGCTCCTTGAAGTGGGCCATGTTTGACATCCACAGTTGCTACAGTCTGAATCTTTAGGTGTCCCCCAAAGTCCATGTATTAAAGGCTTGGTCTCAAGTATGGCACTATTTGGGATGTGGAGGAATATTTGTGAGGTAGAATTTTATGGAAGATATTTAGGTCATTTGAGGAATGACAGAGAAGAGGGCTCGAAAACCCTGGCCTCTTCTTTTGGACTTTGCTTTCTAGATAAGGAAGTTAGTGGCTTCCATCATCTGTGACCTAAACCATGAGGACTGAAAGGTCTGAAACCTCTATAACAATGAGCCGCAAGAAATATTTTTTCTCTTCATAAGTTGCTTGTTTTACATGCACCGTTGCAGTAACACAACAGTTCAGCTTTTCATCTTGTGTATTACACAACAAGACCTTCAGTGCTTGGTTAATGGTCGTTCTGAAGTCTATAGCACTTTGTGCTTGCAGCTTCTCTTTCTCTAACTCTAAGAATAAGGAGAAATAATTTTCCCAAGCTATAGTTGAGAAAACGAAGGCACACATTGAACTTGTCTGAGTGGTACATGGCTAAGCATGTTTAGAGTGATATTTTCTAATCTCAGAAACATTGATCTTTCCAAGTACACCACATGGACTTCTTGGGTTAAGAATGCAAGTGAGCAGGAAATGTTAAGCATCTGTCATGTGCTAAATGAGAAGTAGGAAGTAGAGGATCAGGAAATAGGTGAAAATGAAGGACTGTCTTCTTTAGAACAGGTAAGACAGCATCTTATAGGAACAAAAACATCTTGGCTGGTGAAAGACTGTGAGAAGACAAAATAATCAGAAATGGCTCGGAGGAAGGGACAAGTTGGTGGCAACCAGAGGGAAACAGCCACTGGTTGTCAAAGATCAGGGACGCTAGGAAAGGCTGTGTCAAGCTGGAAATCTGTTCAGAGACAGTGATGAAGCCAACATTCTTTGATTGCCTAAAATTGGCTGCGCAGAGATGGATGGCAATGGAGACGTTTGCTGCTGGGGAGAGAATATACTTTAAATTTAATGAGGACAACTCCAGAAGCCCTGCTGATTCCTGATTGATAAGTACTAAGGCGCCTCACTTAACTTGCAGGCACAGCTGTCTGCGCAGAGCTTTGGTGGGTATTGGGCAGCAGTTCAGCCCACAGGGAAACACAGTCCCTGCTTTCTTACATGCTTATGTTTTCCCTCCTGGACAGCAAGCAGGAGAAGGAGCAAGCCCATTGACCAGCAACACCCCAAGAGATTATTTTGTCGAAGGCAAATGTTGCCTATTGAATTCCCACCACCCTGATTAGAAAGGATTATTCTGAAGGTCTGTGAAGTATCTGGTAACCACTCTTCCTGAGTTATTTTTGAATAGCTATTGAATGGATAATTTCCATACCCATTATCAAAATGATATGCTGGAGGTGAAATTTAGCTGTATTGTATTTGATCAGTAATTGCAGAAATGTTTCCCTCAGATTTAATGCCTTATTGGCAGCAGGTCTCCCTACAGGGGCAAAAGACTTTGGGATACTTTTGGGTTGACACAAATGCTTTATTATTGTAATATTTTTGTAGCAGTGGGGAGGGGCAAGATTTATTTGGGCATCTGAAGATGAACTGAAAGGTTTTTTTTTTTTCTTCACCTACTGAGAGCACCATTTGGCAACATAACATTTTCCATCAGCAACAGCAAGTGAATAATATACATCCTGGATGTCCATGCCTGAGTGCGTCAGAGCAAAACTAGGTCCCCATTACCAGAAATAGATGGTCAAGGAAATGAAAGCTGAGAGACATTTGACTGTGGAAAGGTAACCTTATTCCCGAGGTTCACTGCTACACTGCAAGATTCTAGAACAGTTGCTGCCAATAGAAACAAAACATAGGCCACATTTCTTTTAGTAGCCCTATTTAACAAAAAGGTATGGAGCCCGGGGCTTATAGCACATTAGACCCTGAGTTCCATCCTCAGCATGGAAAAAAACAAAGTAAATATGAAAGGGAACAGCTACAACAGTTAATTTTAGTGATATATTTTATTTAACCCAGTCTATCCAAAGTGCTATCACTGCATTATAAAATCAATATAAAATTGTTAACTCTATAAGTTACTTTCTTTCATACTAACTCTTCAAAAATTGGTAAGTATTTTTACCCTTAAAGCACATTTCACTTCCAGTTTCAAGCGCTCACTTACCCAGTTAATTTGTCTTCTTGGAAACTGTTGGCTACTTTTTTCCAGTGACTTGAATGAAAAAGCTGCAATTTGGCCTGTATGTGGCTAGTGGTCATTGCATCATACAGGACAGGTCTAGCTTGACCTACATATGTACTAGAAACTTAATTTCCAGTTAGTCCTGATTTGAACTGGCTCTTAGGCTCTGTTCTGCCCCTAGGCCAGGGAAAAGTTTAGAGCACCCATACCTTTTACATAAAGGCCCTATCCCTATTCAGTGTTACAGTTCTATTTAGAGGCTATAGATTCTGCAAAATCCAAAAATACAAAATTGCCTGATATTAGCCCAAGTTGGTAATATTGAACAGTAATGAGTTATGCAAAGAGAAAGGCAGCCTTCTGCATCACTTTAGGCAGGACAAGAAAATAGAAATCAGCCAGTATCAAGGTATTCAACATGCATGAAAATCCACCAGGTTAGCATACTTTTCAGTAGTAGACACGGCACCTTGCTAGGCTGAACTTTTCAACAACGTTTTTGAACAAAATCCTGAAATAATCAAAGCAAAGATTTCTCAGTAGGTTGGTTGCATACCTCTATAGTAGAATTCTGAACTGAATGGTGTTGAAAATTGGCAGAGAAAATTTATTTGCCCTGAATGAGATCTTCTTAGTTACAGAATGATACTGTTATTGTACTTCTCCTGGTTATAAGTTTAGGTCCACAGCTGCTTATCTAAGGTACATTAAAGGAATATTCGATCCGGGAAACATCTGTGGCCATGAGGTGAGGTCCCGTACTTCAGTGAGATGCAGGTTTTATGTATGTAGACTGACTTGGCTTTGACTTCTCTTCTGTAGGCCACTGGGTATTTCATGTGTATAAAATTTGTCTTATTGTTCATATGTTCATATGTTGTCTTAGTTACTTTTCTATTGCTGTGAAGAAACATCATAAGCAAAGCAGCTTATAACGGAGTTTATTGTGGGCTTGATTGCAGTTTCAGAGGGTTAGCCCATGATCATCATGGTGGGGAACATGGCAGTAACCAGGTGAGCATTACACTGGAACAGTAGCTGACAATTCACATCTTAATCCATAAGCTTGAGATAAAGAGCAGTGACTCAAAGCCTGTCCCCACTGATACAAGGCCACACCCACTAATCTTTCCCAAACACTTCAATTGTACAACAATCAGACAAATATATGAGCCTATGGAGACCACTCTCATTCAAACCACCACACAGTTTAATTACCGGAAGTCAAAAATAATCATTTCCATACTAGTATGTCTCCCCTTCTTTCCTCCCCAAGTCGAATGCATTGATAATGATCTGACATCATTAATTCTTGTTGATCTCAATTGACACCAAGTTCCTTCTGAAAAAGCTGTATTCTGGAATAATGGCTCTTCCTATTTCTTGTTGCTTCTCTTCCTTGAATGAACTCATGTAGGTCTCTAGTATGCTATGATTAAAGCAACAGGTTCTACACTGTAACACAAATATGAGCAAGTGAAAAACCCTAGTCAACCAGTTGATCATTTACTTGACATCAAGAACTATTGGTTAGTGTTTGCTTCAGCAGCACATATACTAAAATTGAAATGATACAGAGGAGATTAGTATGGCCCCTACGCAAGGATGACAAGCAAATTTCTGAAGAGTTCCATATTTTTAAAAAATAAAATAAAATTACCATCCTAAATTTTTACAAAAGGACTACTGGTTAATTTTTTTCCCAGTGAAGTGGCTGAAAGAGCTCATATCTTGGCAATTTCCCAATGTTTCAGTCTCCTTTTAATTCTTCAAACATTTTGTCAAATGTCAGTTAAGCGATGGGGAAGATGCTAGGAATTAAATGGAGAAAAAGTTATGGTTCCTGCTTCAAGTCACTCAAAGAACAGCGAAGGAAAACAGATAAGCAAAATATATAGCCAAGCATAAAACAGCAGGAGACACACTCCAAGTGGGAGTTAGAGGTCTACGTTGGATGAGGTAGGTGGGGTGAGGAAGGCATGTTTGATGAGGAGTGATAAATTACAAGCAGTGAAGAGAAGAGGGTGGTGAAGCAATCCGTATATGAGATGCTGAGGCCCTAAAATAGGAAGACACTGAGTAAGACATAGGTAATGGAAGGAACACAAGAGGACTTGTTTTCAGAGTTGGCTGGTGAAAAAATTAGAGAAAAGAAGGGTTCTCCAGCCATGTTCAGGGTCCTGATAGAAATGATGAGATAAGCAGGCAGTGGTGGCACACATCTTTAATCCCAGAACTCAGGAAACAGAGGTAGACAGATCTCTGAGTTTGAGGCCAGCCTGGTCTACAAAGCAAGTTTCGGGACATCGAGTGCTACAGAGAAACCCTACCTCAAAAAAGAGGAGAGAAAAGGAGAAGGAGGAGGAGGAAGAGGAATATGGAAAAAGTGGGTGGGTAGTGCAGCATCATCAGACATCAACCATCTGTGTGAAGAGAAGAGTCAATGAGGACCACTAGGGAGAAAATGTGTTCTGTATTCACCGGTTGGTAGGCAACGTCTGAGACAATGAAATTCCCAGTAAGCAGATGAACACACAGATATAGAGCTCAGGAGAAAGATCCACACTATTAATGTTGCAGTCTTTGATTTCCATACAATTGACTTTAGACACATAAATGTTTCTATGCTTTTCACCAAGGATCCTTAGCCCTCTCCTCATATGACAAATTCAGTAGACACCATTTCAGTCTGTTGCACAGTGGCACCATCTGATAAGCCCTGGTTTCAAGGAGTTTGACCTGTATGCTTACCAGAATCCACCGGACACGTAGTACACGATCCAATTAAGTTTTTCCTTTTAAGAATTAATATAGAAGAATGTGCTAGTGCATGGTTACAATCCAAGCACTCGGGAGGCAGAGGTGGTATCTTAGTTACTTTTCAGTTACTGTGACAAAACACCATGACCTAGGTAACATAAAAGAAACTGTTACATGGGGTTTACATTTCAAAGAGGTAGAGTCCGTGGCTAGCATGGCAGCAGGCAAGCAGGCATGGCTCTGGAGCAGTAGCTGAGAGCTCACATGTTGAGACAACAACCAGAGGCAGGGCAGGAAGCTAATGAGCAAAATGGTTCGAACTTTTGAAACCTGAAACTCACCCCGAGTGACACAGGTCCTCAAACAAGGTCACACTTCCTAATCCTTCTCAATTTCCCCAACTGGGGACCAAATTCTTAAACACATGAGTTTACAGGGATCATTCTCATTGAAACCACCACAGCAGAAGGATCGAGAGTTTGGGGTTAGCCTGGGCTGTTACTAGAGACATATATTGAAAAAGGAAGATCAGGAGTTTTTTTGTTTTGTTTTGTTTTTTGTTCGATGTTTTTGTTTTCCTAATAGGTTGGTGGGGGGTAGTAAATGGAAAAAAAGAAATCTCATAATAGGGCTGGGGTCATCTCTAGCAATAAATAAGTAAATTTGTCTCAGAATCTTGCAAGGGCGATCACGAGTTGCTTTTGAATAATGATAAATAATCCGGACTCTTGATGTTTGTAGCACATATTTCTCATCCTGATTGTGACTAAAAATAGCTTGATATGCTGAATGGCAAAGGAAAAGTATAAGCCCATAAAATTCCCTTTGTAAAATGGGAAGCTATATAATTTGCTCAGCTAAAAGACACTGTCACCAGGCACTTCCACCTCGTTGGAAATTAGCCCCAGCAGGTGAACTATTATGTTCCTACCATAAGCTGGGAGTGTTTTCAGTGTGTGCTGGGAGACACCACTTCAAAGCTTGGAATTTATGTACAATAACATACGTGTAAACTTTACAAACCAAATGAACACATTTAAAACATAATTTTAAATCTGTTTTTCTGAAGGAAACAAAAGAGAAGGCATGTTTTTATTTATTTTAAGTAGGTCCTCCTCTCGCCACGACAATGTCTGAAAAGAGCAGCTGACCTTTTCTTTAAATACTCACGTCCTAATAGGGATTTTTTTTTTCAGAAGACAGATTTCATTCTCCCTTTTCTGTTGTAAAGCTTAATAAAATGTTATAAACAAAAACGGGAGTCAGCCATGTAGTTATGACCACAGCTTTGGTTTTGCTTAGCTATTATGTTGTAAATGGGTTCTAGTTGACCTAAGATGTAATAGTAAGACAAACCAGGTCAGCGCTGTCTAGATAGCTTCTTGGCTTTGTTTGTTTGTTGTCTGAAAGGTAGCACCTACAGCCCACATTCTCAAGGTTTATGGTGAACATCCTGAAATCTTGTTAAGAGGCAGATTTCGTGCATCTCCTAGGTGGGGCTTCCATTCCAGGCACTGCAGCAAAATACAGAGCATGAATGACTCTGTAAGTCTCTGCTGTCTGAAACTGAGAGCTCCGACAAGCTTCCAGATGATTCTGATGCTGCTGCTTCCCAGTGCAGGCTTCCAGCAGTCGGCGCTTTGACTGTGAGCTATATTTTATCAATTCAGGAATGCAAACTGCCTCCTTTACAGACTGCTGGTCTCCCTAGGAATGTGTTTGTCCCTTTGTCTACCTCAATGGAGAACATTCATTTTTTGTGAAGGAAATAAAGTGATTCACATAATGAAAATATACTTACATGCCAGGAATTGTGTTGGGCACTTGGCTAGGGTTTTCCTACTTTTCTTGTTGCAGTGACAAAAATGCCTGTCAAAAAGCAATACAGGGACGGACAGACTTACTCTGTGGCACAGTTTGAGTGTCCAGTCCTTCATGGCAGGAGCATGAGACAGTTGATCCCCTTGCATTTATGGGTAAGAAACAGAGAGATGATTGCTGAACTTCAGCTCCCTTTCTCATTTGTATTCAATCTAAAACCCAAGCCTGCGGGATAGTGCTGCACACATCCAGGATCGGCCCATCCAACAAGAGCTTTTCTGGAAGTACCCTCAGATACATGCACAGGTATGGCATCATGCTTGTTCTAAATCCAGTAGCTGACAGTGAAATTTAACCATCAAATCCATCAACTGCCAAGCAAAACAAAGCAAACAAACAGTAAATGAATCTAAAATGCTAAGAAGGAGGTATGGGTGAGGTGAAAGCTTCTTTCCACTGGACCATCTTTATTTGATTGTTTGACACTGGACACAAAAACAAAACCTCATATTGCTATGCAAGCCTTCTATCAGTGGGCTGCCTACAGCACCTTACCCAGGCCAACTGCTCTACCACCTTCTTCCAGAGATTTTAGTCCTTTGTTTTCAAAACAGAGTTTCTCTGCATAGCTTCGGCTGTCTTGGGACTAGCTCTGTAGACTAGATTTGGCCTCAAACTCAGAGAGCCAGCCACTTCTACCTTCTGAGTGCTATGATTAAAGATGTGTGCCACCACTGCCCAGCAAGATTTAAGGTTGGTTTTTTTTTTAAATAGTGGTCAAAAGAGCTAACTAATTTATCTATTTGTCAAAGTAATGCCTGTGCTTTTCAAAGAGATAACATAATTCAAGCTGAAAATGTTTTACCACATTTCACAAAACATAATAGAGACCCATGACAATACAGCCTTGCATTTTATAGCGTGAACTGCACTACTGTTCATTTTGTATCCCTGAAAATGTAGCAACTGCACTCAGTACCAGCTCAGCATCTTATCTGTAAACAGGAAACCAGGTATTAGTTTTAAACTGTGATGCCACTGTGTCTGCCTCTGAGAAGGTCTCCAAACAAAGCCAATCCATCAAAGGTCTGATCAAAACGAAGCCCAAGAATCACTTTGTATTCTCCATTTTACTACCCTACCGCTAACACTAAGCTGTCATGGAGACAAAAGGCACAAAGTACCTCCAAGTGACAATCAAAGAAAATGCATTTTCAATTAGTCATGGATCCAGTATAATCTGCATTCTATCAGAAAAAATATTTCTTTTTTTTTTTTTTAAGTGGAGAGGAGACAAGACAGGACTATGTCCACAATTCAGAGCAACTTGGATTCTACTGGTTCTTGAAAACAGACCATGACTTTTTAGCCTATGATCAGAAGAACATTTTCAGCCCCTGATATGGCCGATAAAGCCCTCTGTATCATGGCCCTTGTTACCCCTCCAAGTCACCCCATAACCAAGGTTGCCCTTGAATTTCTGATCCTTTTGCCTTCTCCTCCCAACGGCTGGGCTTACACTCTCCTTTATTGATTTGTTTGTCAGCTACCTCAGCCATCCTTCAACACTTCTACCCAAGGAAATTAACCATTTCCTAAGCCTTAAATACAAATCCCCATGTAGCCCAGCCATGCCCTAGCTCATTGCTAATTTTGTCTCACATTTTTCCTCACTGTGCAAGTGACCTGTGTGCTTACTTAGGTACTATAAATTTTTTTTTTTATTTTAGAAAGTGAGGCACATTTTTTCCCAATGATCTTATTTAGAACCTTAATGTAGAACATAGGTCAAAGTAGAGGCGATTTGATTAAAGTTGGGGAAGGTGTCCCTTCTGTCTGACCGCCTTCTCTCTCTGCGTATCCACTGAAGCAGCTCCAGAAAACCCAATTTGCAGATGACCGTCTGATGGCTTGGCGACTTATGCCTGTAATACCAGCCCTGGGGACTCTAGGTCAGGAGTTTTGCTTAAGTTCTAGACCACCTCGGGTCACATAGTGAGTTCTAGGACAACCTCTGGCATAATGTAAGACCCTATGTTAAAATGAGAAAAAAAAAAAGAGGTAAGATAGAAGAAAAGGAAAGAAAAAATATTCTAGCCAACCTGAAACATTCTGTCTTCTGGTATTCTGGCACTTCATGTACCCTACCATGGATTTCCTTCAGTACTATTAATTCAAGTCAAAATCCTACCTAAATTCAAGGCCTAATCAAATATCACCTTTCCAATTCATCTTTCCTTGGTCTTAGCAGATAGGAATTTTCTTTCCTCTGAATGCTGTTTAAATCTATTTATTTACTTATTTACTCATTCATTCATTCATTTGGTTTTTCAAGACAGGGTTTCTATGTGTTGCTTTGACTTTCCTGGAATTCCCTCTGTAGACCAAGCTGGCCTTGAACTTAGAAATTCACCTGCCTCTGCCCTGCAAGTGCTAGGGTTAAAGTTAAATTTTTAATGGAACTTACTTGTTTGTTTTCTGTATTAAGAAAATCAATTGTTGTTGTTGTTTTTTGGGTTTTTTTGGTTTTGTTTTTTTTTTTGTTTTTTTGTTTTTTGTTTTTTTGAGACATGGGCTTGTGCGTAGCCTTGGCTAGCCTGGAATTCACTACATAAACCAAGCTGGCCTCAAAATTATGATCCTCCAACCTCAACCTACTGAGTATCAAAATTAGGGTAAGACACCAACATTTCTGGCTTAGGGGGCTCATTTTATAAACTAGGCTTCATTGAAGACTGAAAACTCCTGAAGGAAGTTGGTATTGGTCAGTGAGTGATTCATCTGTGCAGTGTCTGATACCTAGCAAGTGCTCGGTCCACCTTTGTCTGTTGGATCCATGGGTGAGTTTCCTGTATTATATGAAATTGAACAAATTGCATAATTGAGCTTGTTTAGCATGTTCTTTGCTTTTCTTTCTCTCTTCTTTTTTTTTTTTTTCCCTTGCCGTAAAAACAGACAATGCATCCTGTCCCCTGTGGTTCCTGAAGACTTTAGTAAGCTGCCAAATAGCGTTATTGAATTTATGATTGGATTAATGAAAAGCTTGTAGCAAAATGATCCTAATGAGGAAATGATCTTTTGGGGACTTCAATTTCAGTTGGTGAGACAACATTAGTTTTAAATGAAAGAAAACCTCTCATTGTGCAGACTTAGCACAGCTGATAATCATGCCAGAAGGAGGTGGTCCTGGGGTATCTCACAGTAGATGTAAATAAGAAGACACTGGCTCTCCCTGGCAGACTGAGGGAGAGGGAAGCATGGCATGTGACTTTAGAGAACTGGGCCCCTTCTTGGGGCCTCCGTTTCTCAGGGCTTCAGTATATTAATATACTTTCATTGCAATATTCTCCAAGTTTCCTTCTAGACTACACCATCTATGATTCTCTCACATTTTAAACAGGACACTTATTTCCACTGGACAGGGTTCCAGCATGAGGGTTCCTCTCAAGAACATGGCATTCATGTTTCAGGGCAACACTGAAGAAACCCTGCTGAGTAGAAGGGCTACAGCTAGTTCAGATCTTATCATTTACCAATGACCCATTTGGTACATTTCCATGGTAGAATAAACTCCCTACTGGAGATTTTTCCAGCAAACCAAAACCAACTTGTCAATCAATTCCGTTGGACAAATCATCACCTCTGCCTTCAAATTTTGAGTGTTAAACGAGAGTGAAACCACCAGCCATAGTCTACTAGATATTTTACTTACTACCTGGTTTTCCCAAGACCAAAACCAGGTATTATGTAGTAATCATAAAAGTGGCTGATTCTACGAGAATTGCATATCTTCTCCCATTGTCTTATGGCTTGGCGGGACAGCTGTCAGCTCTAATAAGTGAGAATAACTATACCCTCACTTTTTTTCTCTGTGGGTGGAAGAAGTCCTTCTGTGAGCCCCTTTCCTGAAAGCACTACACTGACTTAGATGAAAGTAATGGCTTGCTTCTTAGCAACTTCCATTGTTTCTGGAAGAGTAAGAACATTGCTGTTTAACCAGTAAGGAAGGAATGAGACTGCTCAGTAGACATAGGAATATGAAATAGAACTCCATCAATAATTAGTCATGTGTGGCTGGAGAATTGGCTCATGAGTTAGTATTTGTTCTTTCACAGGACCTGGGTTTGATAGCCAGCACCCACGAGGTGGCTCGCAACCATTTATAACTCCAGTGCAAGGGTATCATGTAGGCTCAATTTTCTTAACCAATATATTTTATTAACAACTTAGTAACCAAGCATATGTCACTTATAACCCGACTAACCAAAACAATAGGAAATGAGGATTAATGGACACAATAACAAAACCTTAAGGATATCAGTTCCAAGGAACAATTCTCCGGGTGTGAGCCGCAGGATTTCTTCTGCTGGAACCTGGGGTAACTAGAACCCAGATCCTCAGCAAGAGACAGAGCTCCGAAGCCTTCTCTCGAGCAGTTCACTCTAGGAGCTTCTTGAAGTGCAGCGATGAACAGCCAAAACTATCCCAAGTCTCCAAAAAGCCCCTGCCTCCAGTTCTGGGCTCGTTTATATATCTCCTCCCAGAGTCTGTTCACGGGATCTTTTCAGCTGGCAAGAATTAAGCTCCTACATGAGGTGGTTGCTCTTCTAATGGATTAACCTCACCTGTTCTCTCACGAGACCGTTCTGATCCCACACTTGGAATCCTAAAAAAACAGGTTTATCTCTCCTTCAGTGTCAGATCTTCCTGATCTCCATAAGCACTTGACAGGCACATGGTGCACAGACATGCGTGCAGGCAAAATATTCATACACATAAAATAAGACTAAGATTTGTTTTAAATAGTTAGCTGGGTAAGCCAGGTCAAGGTATCTGTTGTGAAATATTTTGATCGATAATTGTACCCACTTCAAAAAGCTGGTGCCTGCAGTAAAAAGCTTAGAAAAGTACCTCACATAAAATAAATCTTCACTTGTCTAGCATGTATAAGGCCCTGAACTCAATCCTCAGCACCAAAAATAAGTAAGTGAGGGTTCTTTGTTACTGCCTTCCCAAAAAACTTGATATTAAAACCCTATTGTGAAGACATCACACATTTGAGTCATACAACACGGAGAGCTCAAGCTGATACTCACTGGGAGCAACTGGTTAGCTTCCATAATGTTGAAAGACACTGGGCACATCACCAAAGAAGAAAAGTCACTGTAACTCTTTTTTTTATTATTATTAATTTATTCTTGTTACATCTCAATGGTTATCCCATCCCTTGTATTCTCCCATTCTTCCCTCCCTCCCATTTTCCCCTTATTCCTCTTCCCATGACTGTTCCTGAGGGGGATTACTTCCCCCTGTATATGCTCATAGTGTATCAAGTCTCTTCTTGGCAACCTGCTGTCCTTCCTCTGAGTGCCACCAGGTCTCCCCCTCCAGGGGACATGGTCAAATGTGAGGCACCAGAGTACATGTGAAAGTCATACCCCATTCTCCACTCAACTGTGGAGAATGTTCTGACCATTGGCTAGATCTGGGTAGGGGTTTAAAGTTTACCGCCTGTATTGTCCTTGGCTGGTACCTTAGTTTGAGCGGGACCCCTAGGCCCAAATCTGCCTATCATAATGTTCTACTTGTAGGTTTCTAGGACCCTCTGGATCCTTCTACTTTGCTATTCTCCCAATTCTCTCATCTAGAGTCCCAATAGGATGTCCTCCCCTCTATCCCAGTTTCCTGGTAAGTGAAGGCTTTCGTGGGACATGCCCCTTGGGCTAGTGTGCAGATATAAGTGAGTATATACCATTTGAGTCTTTCTGCTTCTGGGTTAACTCATTATCCACAAATTTAGTCACTGTAACTCTTATTCAGCTGTGAACCTTGGGAGTTCCGATAACACTGACCTTGTAAAGCACGCCCACTGCTGCAACAGTAGCCACCCATCATCTGACGAAACTCACACCTGACACTATTGTCAGATGAAGAAGCTGAGGCTAGATAGGTCGCAAACCCGAAGGAAGAACCTACTATTATTATTCTGCTAACCTGACATATATTAAACCAACCACCGATGCCTTACAATTATACCCATTGCTCATGAAGCTTCCAGGCCACATCAAAGATGCTTCTATTTGCAGTTAATGATGATTAATACAAAGACCCACAACTGACCAAAGATCATAGAAAAAGAGACTGTGGAACGCCCATTAATAAACTGGCATCTATATCCCTCCTTCCAAAGTTCAGAGATCATTACCGAAGAGGGACCAGAAAAACTGGAAGAAGCCAGAAGTGGCTGGGCATGAGGCTCCACCCCAGTTGAAGAGATATTTGTAATTGAAAGCTCCTGAGAAAGGGGGATTCAGTGTTCTTTAAGAGAGTGACATAAGTAAAGAAAGCTCCAGTGGAAGGCCACGAACACAGTCGAGAATATTCAGTCATACAAATAATATCTGATTGGTTGAAAAAATTATACAGATTTGGTTGTAAGGGGGGTGTGAAAATGATCGAAACAAATTGTGTAAAATTCTCAAAGAACTAATCACTTTATAAATAAACAAAAACTGAATAAAAACAAATATTCAACAAATATTAGCTATTGTTATTGCTACTGCTGATAACGTTTCTTGGGTATATTTAACCTCTACTAATTCTTAACATGATGCTACTGAGTAATAGCTAAAATTAAACACCTATTAAAATCATCACAATATTTTAACTATATTTTTTGTGGTTTAATATGTGTCTGAGAGCTATATGTATTAATTTCTAAAACAATCCTATGAAAGGCACATCATTATTACTATTTATTATCACCATGTTATAGAAACAAAGGTTATAAGGTCACACAGTTCTCAAGTGGCAAAATAAGGGCATGTTCCCAAGCCTTGTGGCCCTAAAGCCTGCATGTTGAACTCCACTGCTCCATTACGTTCACGGAATTAACTGTAGAGCATGTGAGTGGAAACGCAGTTTCATCATCTCAGACTTTGCTGTCCTGATCCTTCCAATCATTTTCTCTTCTAAAGCAAATGGCCAGTAATTAGTTATAATTAGCATATTATTCATGAGAAATAGTTGGAGGCAAATTGGTGCCATAAGAGGTAGAAACTGGCAAGAAATGTACTTGGTTTTTTTTTTTTGACAAGGAAAACACGTGCATGCATGTGTGTATGATGTGTGTGTGTGAGAGAGAAAAAGTGTGTATAAATGTGTGTGAGAGAGAGTGTGTATATAAATAAGTGTGTGTGTGTGTGTGTGTGCGCGTGTGTGTGTGCGCGTGTGTGTGTGTGTGTGTGTGTGTGTGTGTGAGTGTTCATGCTGGGGATGAAACACAGGGCTTCTCACATCTGAAGCAAGGGGTCTATTACTGCAGCACACCTGAGCGCCTTTTCTTCTGTTTTAATTCAATGCAATTTGGCTTACTCACCTTCACTCTCATTTGAAGCAGACTTTATCTCGAGATACACAACATCAATGTTTTTATGACAAAAGAGTCTTATCTCTTGCTTAAGATTTGCTCATCAACATGTTTGCAAAATGTTCTGACATCATCTCTACAACTTCCTCATCCACCTCATCTCAAAAGCAACTCCAAATGTCTGCTCAGTTCTTTTGGAGGGAGAGAAATCAAAGAAACTTTATTTTTATTCATCATGTGATTACAACATGCTAGGTGTGTGTCTAACATTAAATGGAGGGTGTGTTTGGGTATTGTAGTTATTTTTCTCATTTTCTATTATGCTCATTTATTTGTGTGTGTACATGTACATATACACATCACAGCACATGCTGTAGCATGTTATCATCTGTATTCTGTAGATTTTTTGTTTTGAGACAGGGTTTCCCTTGTGGCTTTAGCTGACCTGGACTCTCTTTGTAGATCACACTAGCCTCAAACTCACAGAAATTCACCTATCTCTACCTTTCCGAGTTCTGGGATTACAGGCGTGCACCACCACGCCAGCTTTTGTAGATTTTTTAAAGGAAGGAGTTTGAAAATTGAGAGACTAGCAAGCAGGGTCTTTTTCCTGCATGCTGTTTTAAGGCCCTGCATCTGGTCTTCCTCTAACAGGAGAAGAAGAGACTCTGAAAGACCAAGAAAGAATGTCCACCCAGAAACTGGACCCTCTTCATCCAGCTCTTGGACCAAACAGAAGAGAGATGTTTGAGTTTGTTGTTTGTTTTCCTCCAAATGAGTCCAAACCCCCTTCAAAGACCTGATTGTCACTCCTCTGTATGTCCATCTTCTCAAAGGCAATCAGTAACGCTGCTAGTGGAAGTACCCCTAGGTTGACCTGTGATCTAAGCGGGGGTGCTTGTGCAGTTTTGATGACTTTTCTATGTGAGGGTTGAGACAGCTACTTGACAGTGCATGCTGCCTACTGTAGTAAGGGATGAAACCAAGGGTAGGGAAAGGACAGGCTGTATATTCAGGTACTCTTTCCATAGAGCCTGCCCCATCCCAGAATTCCAAAGAATATAAAAATTGAAACTCAAATTGGGCCTTTCAATTTATTGTGAATATGCAGTTACTAAGTTAGGAAGATAGGATCTATTCTATTTACCAAAATATTAGTTTTTCTAGGCAAAGTCTTTCCCAGCCTCACCAATTTTAGGTGTGTGCTTGCAGTTTTAGTCAGAACAGAACTGATAGGATGAATACACACACACACACACACACACACACACACACACACACACACACACACACACACACACACACACGGATGTACTAGAGTGACTTACAGGCTATGGTCCAGCCAGCTCAACAATGGCTGTCCTTCTAAGAACCCAGGAGTTGTTAGATCCACCAGGCCGAGTGCTTCAGTCTTATATCAGAATCCTGGAGAAGTGGGCTCTAGATGAACTTGCCAGCTAGAATGCGGGCAAACAGGCCAAAAGCAAATGGATCCTTCTTCCACGTACTTTTATTTAGGCTGCTAGCAAAAGGTGTAGCCCAGATGAGGGCAGCTCTTCCCATCGCAAATGATCCAGTCAAGAAAAGAAGTCACAGACAATGCCCAGCTGCTTGTGAGTCAGACAACCCAGATTAGCCACCACATTTGCCTTTCTCATTACCTCCTAACACAATTGATTCTTTGGGGAAGGAGTTCAAACCCTTCTTCTCCCAGTTATTCCTTTCAAAGTACACCAACCAGATTGTTTTCTTCTTCTTCTTCTTCTTCTTCTTCTTCTTCTTCTTCTTCTTCTTCTTCTTCTTCTTCTTCTTCTTCTTCTTCTTCTTCTTCTTCTTCTTCCTCTTCTTCTTCTTTTCTTTTCTTTCTTTCTTTCTTTCTTTCTTTCTTTCTTTCTTTCTTTCTTTTCTTTCTTTCTTTCTTTCTTTCTTTCTTTCTCTTGTGCCACTTTTTCTCCTAAATTCTGTGGCCATATCCATCATTGTTCTGTCTTCTCTGGGTGATTTTGACTGAAGAAAAAGGTTCACCGCTTTGCTTGCCCCTTGGTGGCCTGCCCAAACCCCATAGCTAGAAATGTTTGTTGAGAATTTTCTATGAGAAAAGAGACATGAGAGGTGATTTCTTTCTTCTGTTGTTATTGGCATTGTCCTTCTTTAATGAGAATTTTCCAACACATAGAAAGTACAGAACAGTATAATAAGCTTCCAAAGGCACTTCTCCTGTCTACAGCAATGATGAACTCATAGCAATCAACTTGTGGGTCATGACTCTCACAGGGTCACATATCAGATATCCTGCATATCATATATTTACCTTATGATTCACACAGTGGCAAATTATAGTTATGAAGTAGCAACAAAAATGATTTTATGATTGGGCATCACCACAACATGAGGGACATACAGTTGCAGCATTAAGCATAAAGGATCGCAGCATTAAGGAAAAGTTGAGAACCTCTTCTCTATATCCTCACTCACTCACTCTCCCCAACTCAAGCCCCAAACATCATCGTATCATTCTGACTCTGAGTGTTGGATTATTAGAGAGAGGGGTGTGTGTGACGTGGAGTTGGTGCTATCAAGCCCAGCTGAGCTACTACTCAAAAGTGACAAGGCCCAAGCAGAGTTAATTCTAGCAGCCGCAAAGGCTTGTGGGACAAGGGCTCATGCAAGCTGGTAGCCTGTGTGTGAGCAGGGAAGGCAGTCTCTCTCCTTCCCACTGTGCTCTCCAGTGGCAAGAAACTGGGGTAGCGTGGGGCCCATGGCAGTGGCTTCTCACTAAGCTGGTCATCTTTCTTTGCGCACTTCAAACCCTGTACTTAGTGGTTTTAGACACCTTTGTGCACATCCATACTGACTTGTCTTAATTCTGTCAAAGCCTTCTCCCTCTCCCCTGGAGCTGTCTGGGAATTCTGGTTCATTGTTGCTGGTCGTTTTTTACTTCCTTTGTGCTTAACTTGTTGAAATACGAAAGGGGTTGGACAGTGTCAGACAATATGGCCCTCGTCACGCTGCATTTTACATTGAAATCATCTTTAAGGGCTTTGCTCCTTGACACAGATGGTCTCCATATCCTAGGAGATGGTCTTTTGGCACAAAAATGAAAAAGCTGTGCCCCCTGGGAACCAAGAAACTTGGCGAGTTTATTCTGCCTCAAGTCAAACGGACACATCATTGTCCTAGGGCCTGGCGTCTTAGTTCTCTGTCCTATGGCAAGCATTATTTTTTTTTTTTTACTCTCCTTGTTAAATATATGTATGTGTGTACATTCTTAGTTCTAACTTAGTGGTTAACCCTTATTCATACTAAAGCCTTTCCCTTGTCCTAGGACAATGACCTTTACCTTTAATGCTGCCACAATCAGAGTTACCTTGCCTCAATACCCTCTCAGCATCCCCAAGACCTCCTATCTATAAGTACCCATTTTTTCAACAGGCTGCTGCAAATTGTTGCATTCATGCCCAAACTTCCCTGTGGCTGCCACTTCTTAGATGCCTCACTTCCTAATTCTTTTTTCCCCCTGGACGGTAAGGCTGGGATTACCTGCCAGTGTCTTTTTCTGACTTGTTTTGTACTTTGGGGCTTCTGCAGCAATTACTGTGTTCATTCCATTTCCTTTTATTTAGGTGCTAGTGACTCTGGAATACCCCTTAAGGGTTTTTCTATCCAGTGGGCTAGACTAATATCAGATGTTTGATATTCCTGGAAAATACTTTTCCATCTCATTGAATCATTTCATACTCCTCCTTAGTAGCATGTATGAAATCTTAATCTATTCTCTGATTGCAGAGTTGAATGTATAATGGTTATTCTATTCTTTCCCACTGCTAAGATCCAGGAAAATAAGAATAAATTAAAAAAAAAAAAAAGACCCAGGATGATTGGAGTAGCAATTCAAAGAAGACCATCCTATCTCTCTGCATTGTTGTTGCTCCATGTTTGGGGTCATAGCTCAGAAGTACTTAGGTGGACAAGGCTCCGGATTCTAACCCCATCAACATCAAACAGCATGAGAAAAGAACTACAGACACCATGCCCACCAGTAAAAGGATAGCTAAACAAATTGTAGCATATGTGCATAATGAAAAACTTGGTAGCAATGATTAGGATTGAACTAAAACTACATGCCAAAACAGGATGTAGATCAAAAAACTAATATTGGGTTGGAGAGATGCCACAGTTGATTAACTGCTGCTGCATAAGTATAAAGGCCTTAGTTCACACCCCAGACTTGGCACCGTTTTTGTGTAATTCCAGTGTAGGACAGAGGGGCCAGAGACAGGCAGATTCTTGGAATGTGGACACAGCCTAAATTTCCACCAACTGATTAGTACACAATGGAATTTTATGCAGCTGTAAAGAAAAATGAAATCATAAAATTTGTACATCAATGAATGGAACTGGTAAAAGTCATACCAACTGAGGTAGCTCAGATCCAAAAAGACAAATGTCACATGTTCTGCCTCATGTGTAAATTCTATATTCCAATCTGGAGAAATGTGTGAATAGCTTGGAGTACCTATAGAAGCCAGAAAAACCTTAAAAGGTACCAATGACACTGGGAAGAGCTTTTTTTACATTTTTATTAATTTATTCATATTACATCTCGATTGTTAGCCCTTCCTCTGTTTCCTCCCATTCTTCCCTCCCTCCCACTTCCCCCTTCTCCCCTCTCCTATGCCTGTGATTGAGAATATAGGCAGTAAGCTTCGAGCCCCTACCAAGACCTAGCCAACGAACATGATATTCTCCACCGTTGAGTGGAGAGTGAGATCTGACTCTCACACAAACTCTGGTGCCCCTTTTCTTACCATGTCCCCTGGATGGGGAGGACTGGCGGCACTCAGAGGAAGGATAGCAAGTTACCAAGAATGGAAGAGATTTTAAGGGAGGGGGGATAGCAGAACACTGGTGGTTGATGGGATGACGAGGGAAGGAGGTCAATCTGAGGCATAGGTTAAGTAGGGAGGGAGATGAGAGAATAGAGATGAGAAGGGAGTGGAGGAAGGATAATTAACATGAACGATGCTCGAAAAGCCATAATTTTAGAAGTTTCCATGTACCGAGAACTTAAGTGTAGTTATTCTATCTTATATGGAGAGAAATAATGCTTCCTGACACCATATGCTTTCAAAAAAAAAAAAGTCCCCTTTAAATGTGAGATAGCACCGTTTGAGCTGTTGGTCTGGGGTGGTGATGCCATAAACCCCATTAAAATGGGAATATTGCTACTTATCTTACTTTACTTTCTTTTGCTATGATAAAATACCATGTCCAAAAGCAAGGTGTTTTATCACATCTTTCCTAGAGGAGGAAAGGGTCATTTCAGCTTACAACTTACAGTGTGCCATAATGGGAAATCAGGGCAGGAACTCAAGGCAGGAACCTGGAAGTGGGAAATAATGCAGAAGTCATGGAGGAAAGCTGCTTACTGGATTATATCCCATAGGTCACTTATCCTGCTTTCTTATACAGCTCAGGACCACCTGCCCAGGTACAGCACTGGCCACAGTGAACTAGGCCCTCCTGTGCTAATCATTTATCAGGAAAATGCTCCCATAAACTTGCCTACAGGCCTACCTCTATGGAGGCATTTTCTCAATTGTGACTCCTTCATCAATAACCCTAGCTTGTATTAAGTTTATTGTAAAAACAAAACAAAACAAAACAAAACAAAAAATCTGAAGAGTACTGTTCTTGGTTACCCAGAACAATGATGCTAAGATCCTGTTGCTGAACACAACACACGTGTGTATCAGGATATAGAGAAATCAAATTGGTACGGGATTGGACATTTCTTCCATACCAGCTAACTTTCATAGTGCCAGAAGGTACTATACAGGCTCCTGGGGGAGAAAAGTTATCAAAAGTCGTACCCAGCTGCCAACCATGTAAGCTACAGTGATGGACAACCTGGGAAGATGTGTGCATTGGTGCAACAGTGGCATGAATGAGGTAACCAACTACTTCCTGACTATGTTTAAGGCCCACTTCACAGGACAGAATCCATACCTGGTCCTGTAAAGTTGTTCAAGAAAAATCCATGACTGTGAATGACATAGAACCCAGGGAAACACATACTGCTATGACTTTAGTAAAATGGACACAGGGTCCAACTGCTTTCTAAATGTTTCTCTGTACTCCCACAGAGTAAGTGGGGCCCTCAGCCATCATCAAAGATACTCTTTTTTGCAGTGGGTAGAGATTAATACAAGGACTCACAACCGTTCAGAGTACAGAGAGTGAGTAGCTGTGGAGTGCTCAGCCCTAAATTGGACATCTATGCCACATTCCCTGCCCACAGGCTCGGAGCATTGCCCAACATAGGACAGAAAGGGTTCAGGAGCTAGAGGTTAGAAAGGACTGCTATGAAACCCTGTGTCCTGGACATGGCAAAGCTACTGTACCCAGGAATTCACAGTGGCCACCGGTTCCTATACAAAAACAGGCCAGCGTAGATGGAGGAGGAGTCCTTAAGTCATGCTCTTAGCTGGAGCACTTTGGCTGTTGAAAGCTGCAGGGGTAGAGGAACCCCGTTTTCTTGTGTGAACTGGCCCCTCATAGGTTGCCCATGCTTCAGTGGATGGTTCTATACCCAACTATGTATGGAAAGTTCAGAATGAACTTGGTGGGTTATGAAAAGAGGCCATAAACTTGGGAGGAGACTATGGCCTGGAGGGTCTGAAAGGAGTTCGAGGCCTGGGAGTCAACATGATGAAAATAGATGTGTACACATATGACATTCCCAAGTAATCAAATATAAAATATTTGAAAGCAAAATGGTGTTCTATGAAATTCTGCGTTGTTTGGGAAGTGTTTCAGTTCACTAGTTCTGAGAGAGAGAGAGAGAGAGAGAGAGAGAGAGAGAGAGAGAGAGAGAGAGAGAGAGAGAGACCCACTCCAACACTTAGCAGCTTCCAACTACCACCAGAGGATTTATTTGAGGCTTTTCACTTAGGGCTTGGCTTCCTCTGGGTAGGTCTTCTTCAGATCTGGTGAGTGGTCCTCTGTGCAGCTGCACCCAATGGGAGTTAGAGCAGGTAACACCAGCTATGGCTCAAATGTTGGCACAACTAGATTCTCTCTCTGAAGCAGTCTCAGATGTTCTCCTCATCCTTGTAGAGTCCACATCTCCTGCAACATGTCCCATATGGTGCCTCAAAGCTCCCAAGAACACTGAAACAAACATCCAGCCTATTGCCTGAACCCAACACAAAGGTGCCTTTCTAGTCTAGCCCCACTACGTCAAACAGAGGTACTCTTCTATTATTGTCACTCTAAACAGAGGTGCCCTTCTTTTGTAGTCCCCTCCACCCAAGCAGAGGTTCCTTTCAATTCTAGCCCCACATCCAAAACAGGGGTGCCCCTATATTTTACTCCCCTGACACCTAACAGAGGTGCCTTTCTGTTCTAGCCCCACCACCAGAAACACAGGTGCCTTCTATTTTGTTTCCCTGATCCCAAACAGATGTGCCCTTCTATTCTAGTTTCCCCACTACAAACAGAGATGCCCTTCTATTCTGGTGCGCTGTGTCACTGAAGAAAAAAGACTGCACTCAGCAGAGGCTTCAGACACCACACACAGACCACTCCACTCCAGGCGCTCTCTCTTTTCCACAGCAGGGCTCATTGACAAGCCTCTCTTGACGCAGCTCTTTCCATCTCACAACACGTATCAGATGACTATCTCAGTGTGAAGCACTATGCAGTTTTCTGGGAACTTCTGAATGAATCACAATTCTTGGTTCCTTGAAGAGGTGAACAGTACCTCTATCAAGGGGGGCGAGAATCTATTTTTTCAGATATTAAACACATGAGCTCAGAGTGACTTCAAGGCTAGGTGGTTGCCCAAGAGCCGTTTAGCCTAAGAGGCTGAGTACTTGGTCAGAAAGAGGCATCTGGTCACCTTCATAAGGCATAATTTTGTAAAAATTTAAAGTTGCCATCTCTGTATAGCTTCTTGTTGTGATGGTGAATATGGCTAACCTGATGGGATTACCATGAAAAGAATTCCCTAAGCCTGTCTGCAAGAGAATGTTTAGATTCGGTTCATTGAAGACAGGAGAGGCACCCAAATGTAAGAGGTACCATTCAATTACCTAAGGATTAGGATTGAATAAAAAGAAGAATGTGAGCCAACGACTAGCACTCATCTCCCTGGACTTCAGACTGCAAATGAAATGTGATCCACTGTCTCATGCTCCTTCCTCATGACTTCCCCCACCGTGATGGATTGTACCTTGGAACTGTGAAGCCTACAAGAAACTATTCCTCTCTTAAATTGTGCTCTTAGGTATCTTGTCACTGCAACATGAAAAGTAACTAATAAAATTATCTAGATACATTTTTGACATTTATATTTAAGTAGTTATGTATTTAGTGTTTATATTTATGTATGACTTTTGTCCTGTAAGACCTACAACCACTTGCCTTGTTAATAATAACTGCCAAAGACACATTCACTTATTTTTTTTTTTAGCAAGGATTCTTTAATGGATATTAGATTTTGCAACTACACTGGAGAATCATGGGATGGTTCCTGCACTGGAGAATCATGGGATGGTTCCTGCACTGGAGAATCATGGGATGGTTCCTGCACTGGAGAATCATGGGATGGTTCCTGCACTGGAGAATCATGGGATGGTTCCTGCACTGGAGAATCATGGGATGGTTCCTGCACTGGAGAATCATGGGATGGTTCCTGCACTGGAGAATCATGGGATGGTTCCTGCACTGGAGAATCATGGGATGGCTCCTGCACTGGAGAATCATGGGATGGCTCCTGCACTGGAGAATCATGGGATGGTTCCTGCACTGGAGAATCATGGGATGGCTCCTGCACTGGATGCAATTCTTCACACTACTTTGTTGTTTACGGTGACCCTTACATTCGCTTCAAAATAAAGACACACCCTGTCTTTTCTTCAATATACTTTCACTGTCGAATTGTCACAGCAGGATGAAACCTTTTGTCGCACTTCTTGCTTGCCTTTCTTAATTGTGCCCATCACCAGGTCACCCACACTAGCAGTGGAAAGTCTGTTCAGGTATCCTTTGATTCCCTTCGTAGACACGATATACAACTTTTCACTCCTATATTGTCACCATGATTGATCACAGTACCTTCCAGAAGACTTGGGGACATCTGGAATTTCACTCTTGAGCATCCTGAAAGTAAAGACAGTTCCTTTTCTGCTTTCTTGGTAGTCCTGGGATTGAACCCAGGATCTTGAACATGTTAGACAAGTGCTCTACCACTGCACTACTTCATTTCCCTTATACACTTTTCAGTTGAATTACCATGTGACTTCAAAATATCTAGGAAATGTTCCTTTACTACACAGGACACATACACATATAACTCTACTAAATAATTAATGTCCAAGATAGCCAGATGTGGTGCACTACATCTGTATTCTCAGTACTCAGTATTCTTCTCTGTACGGATGCTATTGAATGACCTTTCTATTTGTGAAAAATTGTTATACACGAAACATGGCATGTAACTAAGTGGTGGAGTATTGGCCTAGCATGTGCAAGATGTTGTGTGTTCGTTCTCCAGAAACACACACACACACACACACACACACCTGCTAAATTCTTATACAAAAAATCTCACACAATAACACAAAGCTAATTAGTCTTTTCCAATAATTGTCATGAAGTGTTTCAATTAACTATACCAGGTTTTTCATGGGGCCTAAGAAGGTGACTTCTGTCCCCACAGTAAAATCTTACTATTATTTAACCACGGCATGGGGAAATCAAACTAAGGCCTCAGACTCTAAGCTCATACTCTACCACTGAGCTCCAACCATAACCCCCAAGACTTCAGATTGAATGAAATCTTACTAAATGTGATATGATGAAACTAGGGACAGAACTGTTATTATCTCTCAGGTAAACAGGAGTTGAAAACTTTTTTTTCAAAGACATGATTTTTGTAATGGGCTATATGGCTTGCCTAACATCATGAAGTCCCTTTGTCTGGGTTTAATCTGTAGTTTGGACACCGGATGGTCTTAAGCTATTTTCTGTCTTTCAAGTGACATGAGCTTGGTTAATGGAAGGAAGAAGACGAACCCCTGAGGCTCCTTAACTAAAAGCATTACTTATAGGAGAAATCAGTCTTCTATTTGGGTTCGAGAAAATCAGCTGAAGAGAGGTGCTGAGTGGCCAGGAAATGGAAAGGAAGCCGAAGAAAGGAAAATGGGAAACGAATGAGTCAAAGCCATCTCCATGGTCTTCAGCATTCTTCTTCACAATAGGATCCTTTCTTTTCTCCAAGCTCTGTCTTTCATGCACCGAGCCTGAGAGCCTAAAATTGCAGGCAGAAGAGTAGTGGCACCATTAACAGCTAAAGGAGAAAACAACCAGCCCATGCCTGCCCCAGATTAGCCAAGTACTATGTCTGTCAGCATAAAACTTAGAAAATAAGGCCATGCATAGTGCAAGAAAAAAAAAATAGCTTCACTTAGAAAGTATCGAAAAGGGGGGAGAGAGAATTACAATTTTTAAACTTACTGTGAAAGTGTTTTATTCATTCCATTTTGCTATCTTGATACTTCTACATCCTTACACATGGATCCTTGCTATACTGTTACTGTTTCTGCTACAATCCTTGAATGAAATTCATAAAGAAGGATTCAGTCCTAACTGTCTGGAATAGTCTCACTGTTGTTTAATTCCACGAGATTTAGGATTCATTAACTGCCTGTCATGTTTTGATATGTGAATCAAGAATTGATCAATAGCTGGCAAAATTTGATAAAAGGAACTAACTTCTGGAGAAATGAGTTCGTTGCCATGCCAACTATCGATCTTCACTGGTGGAGGCTCAGCAGCCAGCTGCAAAATGGGCCTTGTTTGGCAGGCCCTACAGTCTGCCCATAGGAAATCACCAAGTCTCCTATCAAGTGATATGCCAAAAATGGCTTCAGGAGAGAACTGAGCTATGCCTGCTTGCAAGACTGTCTTGTGATTGCATGGGAAACTTCTTTTCCATGTAAAATCCAAGAATCTTGTCCTATAGCTAGATATGGCACACAGCACTATTCTATGTGTGTGTGCAGCATTGCTTTCCACTTGTGCAACCCATAGCATATTATGCCATGGGAAAAGAATGAGCAGTTTAATCTATTACCACATTACGTTTAAGAAGTGTAAATGTGAAAAAAAAATTTGTTTACTCTGTGTCATTATGTGCTCACTTCCTAGGTGTGAGAAAGATTAATAGCAGCTTTATCAAAGAGAGATCTGGAGCTGCACTGTGTTGTATAATATAAAGGCCAAAGGAAGAAGCAGAGAGGTGGGGGGAAACAGAATAATAATCAAAGAATCCTTTGAACTTTTGAAACTCAGAAAACTCCTTTAAAGTTAGGAAGTCATCAAAGTATTTGAAAATGTCACAGATTCTAATTTGAGGAATTCCAGTTGCTTTTATTAGAACCGAGACAACTTTAAACACAGAAAATTCATTTTTCTACATTGCCAGGTGAATAAAGTGCTTTAATATTTGTTCAACAAATACTTATTTGAGCACTCACAAGGTGACTAGATGAACTCACAAATTCTGCTACACGCAGAATATGTTACTTTGAGTGATAGTGTCTCATGGTGGAGAAGTGGAGTCACTGTTTCTATTCAACAGTAAACTTGGAGCCTTTTGGACTGGATCCTTCCTTTCTTGGTCTACTATACTCAAGAAATAGGTCATGTTGGCTTTGGTCACTTACATAGGCAGCAACAGGCACATAAGATATCTGTGAGTTTGAGGCCAGCTTTATCTGCATAATAAATTCTAAGCCAGCCCTACCCTGTCTCAAAGAAAGAAAGAAAGAAAGAAAGGGGAAATGGAAGAAGGAAGAAACAGGTCATGCCAAAGGGCAGAGGTCTAGGGGAGGGGAATAGGGCAAAAGAGGTCAAGTTCATTACAGTGTTTTTTAAAGCAAAATTCATTAATAGAAGGGTATGTATAGGAAGGAGGCAGCTTTATCTGGCCAGTACCAAGTAGACTCATTATTTTCAACAAGTGGGGAGTCGGCAGGATGTGACAGGGACCAGAAAGTCAGCAATGTGTGGAGTCAGCAACTTGGACTGGGAACATCTGTTTGTCTTTGACAAATAGATGGCCCTTTTCTTCTGGTTGTTTTTCCAGAAATGAAGGCCTGTGTGTATTAGGCCTCATATGGAGTCTGGTTTGTTAGTCCTTTCAATATATGAAATATATAAACATAAATTGTAGAATATATATACATAAAACAAAGTTGGAAATTTGTACTTTTTTATAAATTACTTTTTCCATGTATTGTGTATATGACTGTACTAGAGTCAGTGTGCATGGCGTATGGTAGACATACATTCTACAGCACATGAATGGAAGGCAGAGGACAACTTTGTAGAGTTGTGTGCTAAGGTGTCTTACCAGTCCTGACCTTGGTTTTGTTTGTTTGTTTGGTTTTAGATTTATTTCATGTGTATGAGTGCTTTGCATGTATGTAAGCATGCTGTGTGTATGCCCCATGCCAAGAGAGGCCAGAAGAAGATGCTAGATCTCATGGAACTGGAGAAAACTAACAGGCAGGTACTGGGACCTAATCCCAAGTCCTCTACAAAAGCAGTTAGTGCACTCAACTGCTGAGCCATCTCTCCAGCCCCCGTCCTTGTTTTTTTTTGTTTTTTTTTTTTTTCAGAAAAGATCTCTCACTGTCCTAGAGTTCCAAGTAGGCTAGGTTGGCTGGCTAGTGACCCCTGGGAGCTGCCTATTCTTGTCTCCCTAGTGATGAGATCACAAGCACATGTCACCATGCCCATCTTTTTTTTACGTGGATCATGGAGTCAAGCTCAGGTCTTTTTGCTTACAAGCAAGCACTCTACCACTGAGTCATCTTCCCAACCCACTTTTCCCATTTAATTAGACATGTTAAGCATTTAAATGCCATTATTGTTATCACTATAATTCAATATTATACATTAGCATCTGTTAAAAAAGTATACCTCCGAGGCTGAAGAGGTGGCTTAGTGGTTAAGAGCATTGTCTGCTCTTCCAAAGGACCTGGATTCAGTTCCCAGCACCCACATGGCAGCTCACAAGTGTCTGTTTCTCCAATTCCAGGTGATCTGACACCTTCACACCAATGCATATAAAAATTAAATAAATTCCTAAAAAGAGTATAGCTCAAAAGCCAAGTATAGTGATGCATGCTAACATTCAAGATGATAAGGCAACTGCTCATCAAGGAAGCTTCTATTTGCAACAGCAACAACTACAGAAAACCACCTTCTTAGGGCCATGAGTAGAAATTCTACCTATTCTACTGGCAAGACTGCCGAACCTAGAAGAGAATGTACTACTGCAACTGTGCTAAGCCAGTTTACTTCTTAGCTGCTTTCTAAATATCCATCCTTAGTTCCCCAGATAAGTGCAGTTATCACTTCTCGTCAAAGAAGCTTACAGAAATTCACACTGGTCAAAATGCAGAGAACAGCTGACCATGGGGCCAATGCTCAGTCCCTATTGATACATCTACAAAACACTCCTGCACCTAAGGCTCAGGAACACTGTAGAAGAGGGGATGGAATGATTGTAAGAGCCAGAGGATCAGGAACTTTGCTGTAGGAAGACTTTGTGTCTCCTAGTAATGTCAGAAGCCAAGAGAGACGGCTCAGTGGTTAGGAGCACCACATTGGCTGCTCTTCCAGAGGACCAAGATTCACTTCCCAGCACCCACATGGCAGCTCACAACTGTCTAACTCCAGTTCCAGGGCCTCAAACACCCCCACATAGACATACATGCA
The DNA here is from genome assembly GCF_903995435.1 of Acomys russatus. Lineage (NCBI taxonomy): Eukaryota > Metazoa > Chordata > Mammalia > Rodentia > Muridae > Acomys > Acomys russatus. Next base: position 109,440,755 of record NC_067169.1, read on the forward strand.
GGCAAAACACCAATGCACATAAAATAGAAATATATCATAAAGAAGGAGCTACATACATAAAGTCTCACCAAGAAGCCCATAAGGCCTCAAGCCTACACAAAGAACTATGGGCAATTAAGGAATGACAAAAATGGGAGAACTTTTCTTCCCCAGGGAGTATCGATTGGACTGATTATCCAATACCAGATGATTAGCCCTGAAAACACGCATACAAGTAACATTATACAGACTGAGCAGGTTATATTTTCAAATATAGATGTATATGTATATATGTGTGTGAGAGCAAGAACGGGTATATGGATGGGTTGGAAGGAAAGAAAAAAGAAGAAATGCTGCACTTACATTAATATCTCAAAAAAGAAAAATAATTTAAGGCAGGAGGGTCTGAACTTCCAGGCCAGCCTAGCTACATAATAAGACTCTGTCTCAAAAATAAAACAAACCAAACAAACCTAGATGAATATTTTTAAAGAGATATTGGATAGGATCTCCAAATCTTTGAGTAAATGTTTGAAAACTGTGTATCTGATAAGGTGTTACTGCTCAAAATATAAAAGAACACACTCCTTAGCTGTGTTCAATGACATGCACCTCAAATCTCTACAGAGTTGAGAGATGAAAAATTCCAAGTTCAAGGCAATCCTGGCTACGTGGAGACCTTGTCTCTAGTTTCAAGAAGAAAGATAAGGGGAGAGAGAGATGGAAAGGGAGAAGGAAGGAGGGAAGGAAGAAGGAAGGAAGGAAGGAAAGAAAGAGAAAAAGAATTTTTTCCATTGAACAAAGAACCCCATTTAAGAATGGAGTTAGAGTTTCAGTAGGATGTCCTTACATCTATCCCAAGAACATTGTGATGGGCCCAGGGGTGTCTGCTCAAACTATTGCACTAACCAAGGACAATACAAGTAGTAAACATCGATCCCCTGCTCTGATCTACCCAATGAACAGGACATTCTCCAGTTATGTGGAGAGTGGGGACTGACTCTGCCATGAACTCTGGTGCTCCATATTTGACCACCTCCCCCTGGTGGGGAGGCCTGATGGCACTCAAAGAAAGAATAAGCAGGCTACCAAGATGAGACTTGATAGCCTATGACCGTATAGTGGAGGAGGAGGTCCCCCTTGGTCATAGACCTAGGGGAGGGGAATAGGGTAAAAGTGGGAGGGAGGGAGAAATGGGAGGATACAAGTGATGGGATAACAATTGAGTTGTAATCTGAATAAATTAATGAAATTTTTTAAAAAGAGAAAGAAAGAATGGAGTAAGAAAGTCTACAAAGATTTACAAATAGTCAATCAAGCCTTTAATCCCAGCACTCAGGAGGCAGAGGCAGGTGGATCGCTGTGAATTCGGGGCCAGTCTGGTATACAAAGCGAGTCCAGGACAGCTGAGGCTAACACAGAGAGACCCTGTCTCAAAAAAAAAAAAAAAAAAAAAAAAAAAAAAAAGCAAATTCGGTAAACATAATGACTTGGAGTACAAGTATTCTTATTTTTGGAATACTACTCAGATATTAAAAACTAAGAATTCCCAAAATTTGTGGACAAAAAGATTGAACTAGAAATGATCATGAGTGAGTTAACTCAGAAGCAGAAAGAGTCAAATGGTGCCGGGCGTGGTGGCGTACGCCTTTAATCCCAGCACTCGGGAGGCAGAGGCAGGCGGATCACTGTGAGTTCAAGGCCAGCCTGGTCTACAAAGTGAGTCCAGGATGGCCAAGGCTACACAGAGAAACCCTGTCTCGAAAAACCAAAAAAAAAAAAAAAAGAGTCAAATGGTATATACTCACTTATATCTGCACACTAGCCTAAGGGGCATGTCCCACGAAAGCCGTCACTTACCAGGAAACTGGGACAGAGGGGAGGACATCCTATTGGGACTCTAGATGAGAGAAGCATGGGAGAATGGCAAAGTACAAGGATCCAGAGGGTCCTAGAAACCTACAAGTAGAACATTATGATGGGCAGATCTGGGCCCAGGGGTCCTGCTCAAACTATGGCACCAGCCAAGGACAATATGTACAGTAAACTTCAAACCCCTACCCAGATCTAGCCAATGGACAGGACATTCTCCATAGTTCAGTGGAGAGTGGGGACTGACTTTCACATGAACTCTGGTGCCCCATATTTGACCACGTCTCCTGGATGGGGAGGCCTGGTGGCACTCAGAGGAAGGATAACAGGCTACCAAGAAAAGACTTGATACCCTATGAGCATATACAGGGGGAGGAGGTCCCCCTCAGTCACAGTCATAGGGGAGGGGAGTAAGGGGAAAATGGGAGGGAGGGAGGAATGGGAGGATACAAGGGATGGGATAACCATTGAGATGTAATATGAATAAATTAATAAAATATATATTTTTAAACATATCCTTAAGGCCAAGCGTGGTGGTGAACACCTTTAATCCCAGCACTTGGGAGGCAGAGGTAGGTGGATCACTGTGAGTTTGAGGCCAGCCTGGTCTAGAGTCAGTTCCAGGACAGCCAGGGCTTCACAGAGAAACCTTGTCTCAAAAAACAAAACAAAACAAACAAACAAACAGGAAAAGAACAGCAACCTTTATTCATGTACACATCTATGTCTGTGTATGTGGTACCTGAGGAATCCAGAAGTAATTCAGATCCCTGAAGTAAAAGTAGCAGGTAGGGGCCAGGCAGAGTGGTTACAGGCATTTGATTCCAGCCTGGGGAGGCAGGGACAGGCGGATTTCTGTGAGTTCGAAGCCAGCCTGGTCTACAGAGCGAGTTCCAGGACAGTCCAGGCTACACCAAGAAACCCTTGTCTTGAAAAGCCAAAATAATAATAAGGCTACCGATAGTTAAGACTGCCTATCCATGCGCATAAGGAGCAGAGCTCAGGTCCCCCATAAAAGCAAAGGTGCTGGTGTTGTGGCAGAGAACTTGGGTTTACCAAAACCTAACTTCCAACTCTAATTTATTCTTTTTCTCTACTACACTGGAAAGTTCACCTTAGCTCAGCCCATGCATGGATCATAGTAGAAACTCAATATGTGCCAGCTGGGTGAACAAATGAATCGAAGAGTTCTATTTTTGAACTGTGACCTTGCTCCCCTCCTGGTGGTGCTGTCTTGGGATGCTCTGTAAGGTGGAGGATGTGACGTGAGCTGTCTGGAGTAAAGCAGCAGGGGCAGGTGTTGGAAGGCTACAACCAGCCCATTTTTATTCCCCTTTCTACTTCATCCTATGATGTGCGGCGCCCTGCCACAGCCTCCTGTCACGATCAATTCTGCCAGAGTGTCCTGAAGTCTCGGAAACGGTGGGCGAAAATAAATTCCTCCTCCTTTAGAGTTGCTCCATAGGGAGGATTTGGTGGGGTTTGTTGTTCTCCAGCAACGTGATGCAAAAGTTAAGTAACAGCCCTGGGAACCCTCAAGAGGAACTCCCCTAAGGAGCAAGAAAGAAAATAGTACCTCAATTCTCCACACTTTCCCTGCACTTCTGCTTAAGACGGGGGAGGTCTTGATTTATTTTTAATAAGGAATGGCATTTCCTTTGCCATGCTTCGGGATTAGTTGCCTTGGATTTGCCTGTTCCTTGCTTGGCCCCTCTTCTCCAGACTGTGAGCCCCTGGAGCGAAGTCTGTCTTTCCTTCAGGTTTGCTTGCCAGGCGTCTAAAGCAGTGCCTGGCACACAGTCACAGGCGCTTAGTGCATCTTCAATGCTGCCTGGAAGAATGTGGAATAGAAGAGGAATGGGAGGATACAAGGGATGGGCTAACAATTGAGATGTAATATGAATAAATTAATAAAATATTAAAAAAAAAAAGAAGTGGATCTGAGCTGTGCATTTTACCTTATGCTGGAAGGCTACTGCGAAGTTTGGGCACAGTACTTTTCTAACAGAAGAAATTTGATGAACAATCTTAAATAAATGATTTAACCTTATTCCTTACTAATTTGTTGATTTTCGACGCATGCTTTCACTACACTACCCTAGAGCTTGAGACCTGCCCCCCTCACGCTCCCAAGCACTGGAGTTATAGGTGTGTGCCTCTGGTTCCCTATTGATGCGGTCAATGTTTGGCCTGTGTTCGTCTTGAGAACAGGGCAACAGAATATTTCTTCTTCCAAATATTTTAACTATGTTTTAAATGAGGTGCTTATTGTGGTCTCTGACATATGAATCAGGAGGAATGCTTGTGCTTTGAAAGTACTGCAGTGGGGAAGCAGGAAAATGAGGGCGGGAGGGGGACACCTGAAGGTGCGAGTAGAACTAGCATGAATTCCAATGCCAAAATGGCAGATAATTAGGCCACATTATCACACAGCTAGAACAAGGCAGGAAAAGTGCTGAGGGCTGAAGGCTAATCTGGGCCAGCCAAGGCTGCATACAGAGACCTTGTCTCAAGAACACCAAAATTTAACCAATGTTCATATATATGTATGGGAGATAAAGAGGAAGACAAAAAAATTAAAGAAATATATGAGGAAGAACACTCGTGGATATCTGTTCGCTACAATCTGGAACACAGAAATGAATAACAGCATTTTAATTTAGAATAACAGTGTGTGTGTGTGTGTGTGTGTGTGTGTGTGTGTGTATTTTTATTGTTGGTTGGTTGGTTGGGTTTGGTTTTTCGAGACAGGGTTTCTTTATGTATCCACCCTGGCTCTCCTGGAACTCTCTTTGTAGACCAGGCTGGCCTCGAACTCACAGACATCTGGCTGCTCTGTCTCCCCAGTGCTAGGATTAAAGGGAGATACCACTATGCTCAGCTCAATCCTCTTATTTTGAGGAAGCCCGATTTCTCCTCTCTACCCTTTCTACTGTAAGCCCTTACAACCTGATTGCTTTTTGCTTACGTCATAGTTTGTATCTTCTAGCCATCTTCAATTTGGAGAGTAAAGGTTAAAAATTCACTGACTTTACTCCATTCTGCACAATTTCCTCTGGTTTTCTGAGAGCATCTAAGTTCCTTTCAAAATACCATTTTAGACAGGCATGGTAGTTCATGCCTTTAATCCCAGCACTTGGGAGGCAGAAGTATGTAGATCTCTGAGATCAAGACCAATCTGTTCTACAGAGTGAGTTCCGGGACAGCCAGGAATACACAGGGAAACCCTGTCTTGCAAAAGCAAAACAAACTAAAAACAAACAAACAAACAAACAAAAGGCATCATGTTAAGAGCATGTGAGATGGCTCAGTGGATAAAGGCACTTGTTGCCAAGCCTAGTAACCCGAGTTTCATCCTCCCAGGACCCATGTAGGAAAAGGAAAAAACAAAATTCTGAAGGTTGTCCTCTGACCACCTGCTCACACACACACACCATAGGTACACACACTATAGGTACACACACCATAGGTACACACACCATAGGTACACACACCATAGGTACACACACTATAGGTACACACACCATAGGTACACACACCATAGGTACACACACCATAGGTACACACACCATAGGTACACACATTATAGGTACACACACCATAGGTACACACACCATAGGTACACACACCATAGGTACACACACCATAGGTACACACACTATAGGTACACACACCATAGGTACACACACCATAGGTACACACACCATAGGTACACACACCATAGGTACACACACTATAGGTACACACACCATAGGTACACACACCATAGGTACACACACCATAGGTACACACACTATAGGTACACACACCATAGGTACACACACCATAAGTACACACACCATAGGTACACACACTATAGGTACACACACCATAGGTACACACACATACTTAAATGGAAAAATTAAAAACGTAATTTTAAGACTACCTGAAACATATGTTTATCCTTGACTAAGTTTGACCATCCTAAAACACCCTCTGATAATACATCACTCTACAGGAATGGTTCTCAGTGATGTCCTTCACTATCACCACTAAATGTCCAAATATTTCGGTTAGCCTGGGAACGGTTTCAAGCAACAGCATTAATCATGGGTCACAGTCTGTTGCATTTGATTCTATGAGGCTGTCAGCTGTCCCTGCAAACAGTACTATGTAGAATCACTGCTTCATGACCAGTCATACACCCCATATTCACTCAGGCATCAGAGATACGTAGAATTTAGTTCCAGTAACAAGTCAAATTTTGTTAGAACAAACTGTGGGCTATAAATAAATTCAGCCATAGCAAATAGTGATTGGAATCCAGCCATCCATGGGATTTCATGCCACTTGGAGAGAGAGAGAGAGAGAAAGAGAGAGAGAGAGAGAGAGAGAGAGAGAGAGAGAGAGAGAGAGAGAGAGAGAGAGAGAGAGAGAGAGGAGAGAGTGACACTATTTCTTGTAGCACAAATTGACCCGGAGCCCTGCCTTGCTTTCCTTCCCAAACTTGAAGATAGCTAGTTACACAGGCTACTGTTTTGAATTTATCCTTCTGTTTTAAAATATTTAGTGGATTAAAAAACACAAAGGTGGGGGATGGAGAGATCGCTCAGCAGTCAAGAGCACTCTCTGCTCTTCCAGGGGTCCTGAGTTCAATTCCCAGCAATCACATGGTGGCTCACAACCATCTATAATGTGATCTGATGCCCTCTTCTGGTGGGCAGGTATACATGCAGGCAGAGCACTGTATACATAATAAATAAAAACATCTTTAAAAAAGAAACACAAAGGTGTCAAGTCTTCATTTTCTTTCTTTCTTTTTTTTTCTTTTCTTTTTTTTTTTTCCTTGGGTTTTCCAGACAGGGTTTCTTTGTGTAGCCCTGGCTGTCCTGGACTCGTTGCGTAGACCAGGCTGGCCTCGAACTTAAAGTAATTCACCTGCCTCTGTCTCACAAGTGCTGGGATTAAATGCGTGCACCACAATACCCAGCTGATTCAAGTCTCCATTTTAATAGAGTTAAGTATTTCTTTTTCTTTTTCTTTTTTTTTTTCTTTCTTTCTTTCTTTTTTTTTTTTTTTTTTTTTTTTTTTTTGGTTTTTTGAGACAGAGTCTCTCTGTGTAGCCTTGGCTGTCCTGGACTCACTTTGTAGATCAGGCTAGCCTCGAACTCACAGCGATCCACCTGCCTTTGCCTCCTGAGTGCTGGGATTAAAGGCGTGTGCCACCACTGCCACCCGGTGAGTTAAGTATTTCTAATTACAAAAGGTTTCAGTTTGTGAAAAATGTCAAAGAGAAGACAGTGATGCTGAAACCTTTTGTGGATTTACAAAGAAACTGTACATATGGCAAACCTTTATGTCTCCTTATGTAGCCTAATCTCATCTTTTGAATTGCCTTTGCATTTCTGAGGAAAAGCAGTTTGAAATTCCTCCGGGTACACCCAGGTGTGCCCACTCACACTCTTTCACAGTTGCTTAAGCCTATTGTCACTCTGCTTGGAATTTCCATATTATATTTGATCTCATCTTTGCCTAGGCCATTTGGCATCTAAAACAATCTATTGCCCCAATAATAGTGCCTCCTTCCATCAGGAGTGCTCGGGCATACAGTAGGCTGCATTGGGAGGATATAATAAGAAGGACACCATTCTTTTCCTTCCTTGAGGAACTCACAGGAAGAGAGCCAAATTGCTGTGGTCTGTTTTGTGTGCAAATAGGGGCCTGCAGCACCTCCTGGAAGCTGCTAATTGATTAGCTTTCAGATGCATAGCCAGACCAATAGCAAGAAGCTCTCTCTCTGTCTCTCTCTGCCTCTCTCTGTCTCTCTCTGTCTCTGTCTCTCTCTGTGTTTCTGTCTATCTGTCTGTCTGTCTGTCTGTCTGTCTCTCTCTCTCTCTCTCTCTCTCTCTCACTCATGTATCTACTTTGTTTCTTTCTTTCTTTCTTTCTTTTGTTTTATTTTTCAAGACAAGGTTTCCTTGTGTAACCTTGGCTGTCCTGGACTTGCTTTGTAGACCAGGCTGGCCTTGAACTCACAGCAATACACCTGCCTCTGCCTCCCGAGTGCTGGGATTAAATGCATGCGCCACCACCACCTCACCCAGGCCCACTTTGTTTCTTGAAAGTGTGTAGTGAGGCCAGGGCCTTGGGGTCTACTTACTGCAGTGGTATTAACTCTTCAATCAACAGCAGAACTGTACTTAACAAACTAAGTACCTGGAAGTTTAAGTAAGTCGTAATGATCACACAGTCAGGAAGGTCCTGAGGATGCCTGACTCACACAGAAATGTTAACAAGCTATGCATTGTCTTAGAGACAAAAGTCAAACATAAACAGAAAACCAACAATGCCAAACAAGTTTCTGTGTCTAAAAGAGAGCTCCTTTCAAATTAAGTAAGGAACCAAAACACAAGGGAGGCTTTTGCCTACCTATATGCTATCCCACCTATTTTTGTTCTTTGCAGACTCAGGTGGATCGCTGTGAGTTCGAGGCTAGCCTGGTCTACAAAGTGAGTCCAGGACAGCCAAGGCTACACAGAGAAACCCTGTCTCGAAAAACCAAAAAAAGAAAGAAAGAAAAGAAAAGTCAGGGAATTAAGTTAGAGCAAAAAGGCAAGCCAGAAACCACTGACCAATGGTAAAGATGCTACCGTGTCCACACAAATGAGAGTCATTTGTTCTAAAACAGATACATTATCACAGGCACCAATTATTATAACACAGATGCAGGGAGTGTGTGGTAAATCTTTTACATATGTACAGATGCTGGAAGCTTACAGACACGTATTGCCTCCGAAGCCCAGACAGAAGGAGACTGCTAACAAGAGTGTCTTGTCTCTAAAATTACATTCACAGCAATTGAGAATACAACACGGAAAGCCAGGGCCACTCAACCCACAGGGCCCAAACCGCATAATTCTACTTGCTAAGCAGAGAAAAGCCACACTATTTTTAGAGCCACTTACCCTAACTACCCTGTGTCTTTTCTCCAGCAACCCAAAGCAAAGGAGAAGCCAGCTGTGACCATGGCAAATTCAATAGCATACCTATCTAAATACTCAAGTATTCAGTTAAATAGAGTCGTGAGTCAAACTCCAATCACCTAATGCCAGAAAGGTTTAAAATTCTCTTTATTTTCTTTGTCTATATGTTCAGAATTTTTGACACACAGAACAAAAGTAACACTTATTAAAATCCCAACTTAAAATATGTTGTGAGTCATGTGAGGATCCTGAAAATTAAAAACCACTGGTTCCAGAATGGTGTGCTTGAAGTGGCTACTGTAGAGTTTTGATAAACACTTAAATGGTTCAAACTAAAGGAGCCCACTGGACCGTTATTCTTCACTGAGAACATTTTATAAATGCATTTCTTTTTATACATATTTATTATAATTTGTTTATATTATATCTCAATTGTAATCCCCCCACTCTTATCTTCCCGTTCCCACTGTCCCTCCCTCTTCAGCCCTATTCCCCTCCCCTAGATCTCTGACAGGTGGGGGCCTCCTTCCCCACCCTCTGACCACAGCCTATCAAATCTCATCTGGATAGCCTGCATCCTTTTCCTCTGTGTTCCCACAGGGTCTCTCCACTAAGAGGCAGTGATGAAATCTCAGGCACCAGAGTTCAAGTCAGAGGTAGTCCCCCTCCTCTCTCCCCTCTCCCCTTCTGCATGTGGAGAATGAGCTTTCCATAGGCTACATCTGAACAGAAGGTCTAGATCCTCTGCTTGCAATGTCCTTGGTTGGTGCATCAATTTCTTCAGGCTCCCATAAATTCATTTCTTGTATGTCATGAAAAGCTTCCTGAAGCCAATACCTCTGTTTATTTGGATGGGCATTTAGTGACACCAGGGGCCTATGGCACGTATAACTTGTAAGTTGAGATGGATTTGATGCTGCCAAAGTGGTCAGTTGGGTAAGGTTGCCAACTGATAGCTATAGATGGCTCTGGAAAGTCTGAGGAACAGGTGTGTCCTCCCTTGAAAAGGATGAAAAGAAAAAGATTTCCACCCCTGATTTTCCACCCCTGAACTCCCAGAGGAACCAAAAACATGGAATGCAGGGCAAGCTAGCCAAAAGTGCATAAAAACACCATAGGAGGCTAGAAGAATTCCCCCAGAGGCTTGGAACACTCTCCAATACAGGTATCCATAGACATGTCAGCTGTGATTGATAGAAAAGGCTGGGAAGGAAGGTTAGGTGTTCATTCTCCTATTCCTCTGACTTCTCTGTTAGGCCTCCTAACCTAAATTGTTGAAATAATTAATTGGGAGGTTTTATTGCTTATTCTTCTCTTAGGAAATACACTTATTTTTTTCTAGAAACAATACAAAAAATAAACTTTCTTCATCCACACCTCCCTATATTACTCCATCTGTACCCCCAAAATCTCTCAGTGCTGTCTTTGGATCCCCAGGAATGGAAGGCATCATACAAAATGAACAGAACTGTGAATAGCTTAAGTGACTTCTCTAGGGTTGGAGTGCCTCTGAGTGCCTAGCTAAAGGTGGGAACTGAGCTGTGCTGATGGAAAGGAAAGCAGGCAGAGCTGCAGGGGCTCAGACATTTCCCCAACTCCTGTCATGCAGGTATCAAAAAGTGTAGCCCGATGAGCCCTCTCTATCTGCTTTCTATTTCTGACTGCTTAGCCTGCATCCCCCACACACAGGGCTGCTGTTAATAACGTGGTCCCCGTCACGAGACTGAAAAGGAAAAAGTCCTTCTGCTGGATTCTTCTCCTTAGTGTCGGGGTCTTTGGCTGCTTTTGTAAATCCTTACAGTGACAGGCTACAGGACAAGAGGCGGGCTGCCTTCTTCTGGGGTATGAAATGCTTTAATCGGGTAGGGTTGAGCTGACTGCATTTCCAAGTGGAAGAAAAGTTTTTGGGGGGCCCTAACTGTAAAAAACAAAAAAAACATGCTATCAGTTTGTGTGATGGGAAGTAAAGTGCAGTACCATAATCTGGAAGCTGTTTGTGAGGTTGTAGGTAGCTTCATCCATTTCTCTCCAAGACTCCACAAACAGTGGAGCAGCTCTGCCTCCTTTACCAGAGGTCCCTTCAGTCATCTTCATAGCTACCAGTAAGTGGCCACTATTTTCTGCCACTAACCTCTTATTTGATTTCACTTAATTCATCCAAAAACTCAAAAGATAGTCGTTATCATTCAGCGCTTTTCAGAAATATAGAAGCTGCAATGTTGGATTCCTAAATCATTTGTCATACCAGCATGATGTACGGGAGGGACCTGTGCCTAGTTGGTTAGAGGTCAAACGCAGTGCACTGACCACAGGATTTTTGAGAATGAGTATATGTGGTGGAGGTTGGGAGGGCGAGGTAAACTGGAACTAGGGATGTAGTTCAGTGGTAGAGCGAGGTGCCTAGAGAGGCATTTGTGTTGAGGGGAGAGCAGGCCATGATCAAATATGGAGCCGAGGATCATGGGGAGAGTTCCCCATGATCTAATATGGAGCCCAGGATGAGAGTCTATTTAGAGTTAGTAAGAACCGGTAGGGTTTGTGGTGAGAGCAGAGTGAGTCATGATCCTCTCAGCCTGTTTTACTACCAGTGTGGTTCCCTGCAGAGCCATTTGAGTTTTTGTCCAAAGCCCTTCGGGCCATCCTCTATCAGCATAAAGTAAGTCTGTTAAGGCGAGAGCAGTCAAATTGCTCACTGGATTGCTCCTGGACACCTTGCCCTGGAGGCTCAATCAATAGATAACAGATAACGCGCTTTGTCAAAAAGTAAAACAAAACTACTGCAGGTCCTCCGTTCCTCCACAGGAAGCCAGGGCTTGCTAAGGGTGGCTTGAGTGCAGGCCCTTCCTTGAAAAGACTGGGCCCCATCAGTGCAGGCATGCACTCACCTTATCTTTCCAACAGATTTTCCTGTGAAGAGACTAGACTGCCTGACTGCCCACTGGCAATCTCTTGCAGGCCTACTCTGTTTATATTTGGCTGTGTCTTTTGTTTTGTTTGGAGTCCTCTGGCCTGGAGCAAAGGATGTAGCAGAAGGTGACCTTGAACACCTGATTTTTCCGTTTCTACTTCCCAGGTTTCGGAAGGACAGGCATGAGCCACCACGCTAGGATGGAACTCCTACTCTGTAAAGATGCTAAGTGTGAACCCATCAACAGCCAAATGCTACCCAGAGTCTCCCTGCGGCTCTGGAATGCAATACCATTTAAACAACAGTCAGGGACCTAGAGGTGGATTTGAATTACAAACTGCCCTGAGCCAGCGTTAACTCTCTCACCTACTGCCCAGCCCCATAGGCCTCCTGGAGAGCCCAGGCTTGGCGTTTCAAAGGCAACTCCCGGGAAGTCTGGGAATTTCCCAGAGAAGTTTTCCACCCCAAACTACCAGGCTCATACCCAACACCTTGGTCCAGGAAGTATCGCTCCAAATTCCTCCTTATCGAGTCGGAATCAGCTAAATTTAACAACGTGCAGTCCTTGACAGCATTGAAAAAATGTAACCCCTGATTATGATGTTTGCTAATGAGGAGAAAACTGATTCTCATTACTCCCGTCTTAAACAGGAGGAACACCAGGAGTGGGCTAGCATAGCTATAGGTTAGCCAGCCTGGGCTAGAATTTGAGTTCCAGGCCAGATGACAATAACAAGAAAGAGAAAACACAAAGAGGTGATTTTTTTTTTTTTTTTGCACCCAAAAGTCACTGCTGGACAGTGGCATTCTAGACAATACTGTAAGTCTCCTGCCTCACGAAAAGCATTCTCTGAAGCCAGATTCATTGGACGCCCTGTTGTGCACTCCAAGCCTCCTTAATTTTAGGGTTTCTGTTGCAGCCTCAGGATAGGAAGACCAGCTAGGAATAGAGACGTTTATCAAACCTCGACCCCTTTCGGCAGGAGATGATTTTTGAGCTCTGCAATGCAAGTTATTTCACGCCAGTGCCTCGTTTTCCCCATATGTATATTATTGTGGAGGGGAGGTGTTTCTTGAGATCAGTTACATCTCAAGATGTAAATATAGTCAGTGACTGACTATCGATGTTACATAAATATCTGTATTTTTGTTTTTCCTTGAGTTCTCTGTTTACCTGGATGTGGTGGGGGAAACGCAGGTGGAGAGGGGACCGGAAGCAGACATTAATGAGGAACAACTAGTCAAACACGGACGGTTTGAAAAGTTACAAGCACAAAGGGCCAAAGGGTCAGTCCTGGCACTGGACAAACAGAACTAAGTGAACGCACGGCTTTTTGAGGGCTAGACTTTGAAGATCGAGATTGAGGGCGGGAAAGGGGCGTGCCGGGGGCCCTTCGGGGTCATATAGTCTTCTGTGCACAGCGCTGTTTATCCCAAGCGTGCAAGTTCCAGATTCTCGACCCCAAGGAGGGCAAGGGCCACGTTCCTCCCTCTCGCCTTTTGCTCTTGGATGTGGCTGGCAGCGCCAAGACGGAGAAAGGGAAACACGAAGGCACAAGCGACGAAATAGCTCGAGGAGCAAGCAGCCAAGCAAGCTCAAGCCCTGCATCTGGCGCGAGGCGCTCCAGGAGGGGCTTAGCGGAGCTCTGGAATCCTCACCTTTCGCCTTGCTCTGGCAGGCCGAGCAAAGAGACAACGCTAAAGACGTGATTTCACTGGGTGCGAAAGAAGCTATTAGTGCCTGGTGATCTCCAGTCATGCAGTTTTCACAACTACTCAGCAGTCTCAGCCACACGCGAGAGAGCGAATCAAGCCTCAAGCCGGAGCGCAGCACAGCATCTGCTTGCTGCTCTGTTTTAAATATCCAGCCACTAGCTCCCTGGCCCAAACTAGGACTAGGATCGGCTTCAGCTTCTTCGAAAGAACTTGGCTCACTGAAATGTTTAATGATTCCTAAGCATTTAACGCCATTGGTTTTTGAAGAGGCAATCTGAGAACAAAGCCGATCTTTCTGTGCCTCCAGGGTGGGAAGAGGGGTACGAACCACTTTTTTTTTTTTTTTTTTTTTTTTTTTTAAGTTAAGCCCAAGGAAGGCCAGGCGAAGAGCTGATGAGCCCCTAGACCTTACTTTCTACCCTTGCTGTTGCGGAAAGGACACTCCTGACTTTTCAGGAATCACTGAGCTCAGGAACTGAAGGCTGAAGAGGGGACGTGGACGCAAGTCTACTCCACCAAGACGCTGTCCATCTTTCATCCGCATTGTGTAAAACTTCCCTCATGAGCGAGGCTCTGGAGACACAGGGGGAAAAAGTGTTTAGAAAACAGGCCTAAAGGAAGTTTTTTAGAAGAAAGCATGAACCAGGGTCTGGAAGGGAAGGCAGGAAAGGATACATTGGTTTGCCCAAGGAGCCGGTGTCTGTGACACTAGACCAAATACTGTGCAAAAGGCCAAAAAGAAAAAAAATATCTAAAAGAGGGTAAAGACTGATACAACCTGGGAAGTCATCTGAACGGAGTACAGCTAAGACTAGAAAGTGGCACCTGGTTTCCTAATTGAATGATAAGGTCTCATTTTTCAAAGGAAGGCAGCACACATCATATCACATCCATGTATTTCCTACACTCACTGACTCCCTGTGAGGAGCTAGATCAAAAGAATAATAGCCACGTCATTTGTCCAGGCAGTAGTAAATACTAGGAGTCTGCCAGACCTCCAGCCTTCATTGTGAAACTCTTCTCTAGATTTGGTCTGAGAGCCACAGGCTCCCAGGCCGTGGGACATAAACAGGCTCTACAAACCCGAGAGAATTCGACTGGAAGAAAAAAAAAAAAAAAAAAGCTAACAGCAGCCATTCTGAGTTCTGAAGTTCTGGATTTCTTCTGGGCTTTCTGGCTTGGTTTTGGAAGGAAGACTTATGTTCTGTCACTCACAAATAGTGACAGCAAAAATCCCAGCTCCTGCCAATTTGCCAAACTGAGGCATAAGACATCCCTTCCTCCCAATATGCTGCAATGCACAAGCTCCAGGGGTTCCGTTTTGCTTGCTCTGGGACTAGTGTCAGGCACGCAGACTCTGCCAAGGGCTATAGAAAAAAAGACACCTCTTTCCCACCCAGCTGCTCAGCACAAGGGCCTCAGCTACCGATGCACACAAGGCTTGCTCTGCATGGGTTAAGGGGGGGGGGGAGGAGAGGAGCTTTTACCCTGAGGCTAAGGAGTGCATGTCAGGGTTTGGCTACTATTCCACAAAGTCCACTTCCCAACCATCTTGTGGACCCAAACAGAGGGTAGTGGTAAAGGTACCCAGTGGGTTTCTTCTCCGCCCCCTTCTCCCTCCTTCCCCCCCTCTCATTAGAGGGGCAGCCTGGGGATGTAGCTGTCACTGAGAGAACTTCTTGAGAAGTAACAGGAATGAGAATTGATAATTCTTCCAACCAGTGACATCCTGAAGATGAGCAAAAATTCTGGCCAGGGGGCTGGCTGAGCTCTCCTCTTTCTCTTTGCCTCTGCCCTCGCTCTCGGAAGCACCCAGGCAACAAATAAATTCTTTTGGGAATTCTGATGTTGGTGTTGGGAGTGAAGATGAGGATGAAAACATGGCTCAGGGATTGTATGTGTGCCCAGAGGGAGCTAGGACTCGGAATATAAGAGATGCGTGTTAGTGTGTAGGAGGCAGAGCAAAGAGTTAAGAGACTAATCCAGAGGCAGACTGGATGGGTGGTTTGCACTGGATAATTATTCCAAATGCACAGTTTGGTCGAATTTTACAAACATATAAATCTCAGTGTTTTTGACTAGACCGTTTCCTGAGACCACAGAGGTTTGCACTGTCTTCATTCACCCTCTCTCCTTCTGAGCTGGAAAGCCCTTGTGAGGATCACAGGCTTCCACAATTTCTCAGCAGGATTCTTCCCCCACTGCCAGGCTGACTAAAGTGTGGCAAAGGAAAGAATTTACGGAATTCTGGGTCTAAGCGATCGCCTTCACCTATGCTTGTCCCCAGGGAAGAAGCTGGAATAGGCCTTTTCTCACAGGTTCTTCACTGCAGTCTAGTTTATACTTGGTCATTTTAAGTAAGGGATAGTGGCCCTTTGGCTCTATGTTCCAGGAGGCTGATAGGACTCACAGCTGGGGAGTTGTGGTTTTAGTCCTACCTGTGGGACTAGTGGGGAGCGGGGGATTCTTGCTCGGTACAGGTTGAAAACTGCTAGGGTTTAGGCCTTTTTTTATTAGTCCCACTGGGACTGCGATGGCTTTAAGGAAGTCTAGGGAGGTCCCTCTAAACACTGGAAGTGATGGAGCAGGAATAGAAAAAAATACAGAAAGAAGAGACAGGCTGTCTGCCTGCCTAACTTGCTGGCTTGCCGGCTTGCAACCAAAGCCCTAGCATAAGTGCAGAAATCGTGAGAGAAACCTCTGGACCACCGTCTGTTCCATCGTACAGCTCTGGAGATATGGATCTTTAAAACGTTGCCTTAGGGGCCCCATGACTCCAGTGGTGCATCACCAGGTTACAAGGCATCTTGCATTCCGGGACACATTGGCCAGGAGGATGGTTATTGAGCCTCGCCCTCCGAAGCCTGCAGTAGCCAGGTGAAAACGATCTGGAAGCTTTGCCAACCCTGGTTGACATCGGGGTTACCACGCAGAGTGACTGGCACGTGAGAAAGTCTGTGAGGCGCATAATGCGCAGCACCTCGTTAGGGCCAGCCGGGCATTCGGGGAGCTAGGCCTGCACCATCCGCGGCCCCATCATTCATTTCCCGGGACGTGCTGGTAAAAATGCATCAAAACAGGCTGCAGATCGCGGTATAAAAGCACAGCGGGATGAGCTGCTTTCCAAAAAGGATCTCGGTGATTGGACCGAGCTCGGCGTGATTGACAAGAGCTTAGTTTGGTAAAGGGAAGACACGCAAGCTTTCACAGCGGGATCTCTTTTCTAAAATATATCACACTAGCCTTTGAAAAGCGCCGCACACTATAAGGAAATAGCGTTTCACGGCTCGCTTTATGGAGCGATGACATTTCTTTAAAACACAGAGAAGATCAAAAAAAGAGAGAGAGAGAAATAAAATGTGTTGCAAACACAATGTTTTAATTAGTTTATTCTGCGCCTTGCTTTTATCTGACGTATACATTGCGGGCCCCCCCCTTTAATTAAACAGCCCCTCTTGAGCGGAGGCGGGCTAAGAAAGGAGGAGAGGCGCTGCGCCCCTTAGTCCCCTTTGGGAAAAACGGAAGGGTTAGATGGCCTCAGAGCCCAGCTCACGGGCCTCTGTGCGCCGCCCCCCCGGCCCCCCCCCACCCAGTGACAGGCCGATTGCGGCTTTGGGCTTCAGGAAGCCCTGAGACCCGAGCGCCCCACAGAGGCAGAAAAGAGGGAGGGGAAGAGGAAAAAAAGCGGAGGAGGTTCCCCACAGGGAATCGAATGGAAGGAAAGCCTTCCAAGTAGTTTGGGCTTGGCGCCAGCCTCCAACCCTTTTCCTCCTACCGCTTGCCAGCAACTGGCTGCCTCCTCCCCAGGCCCTCTCTTGTCTCTGGGTGCGAGGCCTCAGCAGACACCCGGGCAAGCTCTGGCGGGGTCCCTGCTCTCTCTAGTTTTTACACTCGGATCTGCCTACTACTTCGCCCTCCCAGGATCGCAAAGTAGCTGACCTTCTGATTCCTGTCCGACCCACCGGAAGAGAAGGCCCATACAAGCTAATCGAAAGCGCGGGAGCCCGAGGCGCAGTCCTAAGTGGTGCCCTCAGAAAAGCGCAGCAGAAGTTACTACTGGTGGGGGAGGGGGGGAGCATCGTGGACCCACCAAGGCCTGTCCTTACATACACATACACGATGACCTTTCTTTTCGTTGCTGTTTTCGGGGTTTTGTTTGCTTGCTTTGTTTTTGAAGAGAGGGTGCTGCTGTTTGCTGGTTTGGGGTTTTGGCAGGTCCTTACTCAATCGCTTAGGCTGTATTTGAATGACGCTCACCATTCTCCTCCTAGCTCAGCCTCCTAAGTGCTGTGATTACAGGTGTGAGCTTCCACTTCGTTTTACAAGAATGCTTCTGAAGACGCTCCTCAAGCTTCAGTTTTAATAATAACAATCCCGCCCCACGTCCCACACACAGATCCTGGCTTCCTGGCTTCGATCTTAGCCCGCTGACAAACCACAAAGCGCTCTCTAGACAGCACTATACTTGTGGCTTCGGGCCTGGAGGTGGTTGTTCTGGGTGGTGGTAGCGTTAAAACCGATGTGCCGATCTGTTGATTTTGTTGTTGATATCTAAAAAGTCAAAATAGCCCCCCAAAGTCTGGTAAGACACACGGGGGGGGGGGGAGTTGAGTGGCACAGATGCGGCATTCTAAACACATCTCAGGGAACAAGCTAGGAAATTATAGACTTACAGTAATTCCTCCTCTCCAGCCCAAATGGAATGGAAGGGACTGCCTCGAGGTTCTCAGCTTGGAGGTGAGGAGATTGGGACTGGAGGTGATGACAGCGGCTGTCTCATGGGTCGAGTGCTTCTCTTCCACTTTTGCTCAGGGGAGAAGTTCCTTCAGATATGTTTCTCCTCACAGACATGTACAGAAAGCTCTATGGGCTGTAAATGCCTCTGTGGCCTGTGACTACCAGTGAGGTCTGTAATGCTGTTTCTCTTGGGAAAGGGAACGGCTTGTCAATATTCCCACCACACACACACACACACACACACACACACACACACACACACACACACATTTGTGCAAATGTTGAAAATATCTGCTCCTCGAGATCAAGGACACAGTTCCTACTGGTGCATCCTTTCCGTAGAACAGTATCGCATTTAAGTAGCAGACAGTATTACTGAATGAACCTTTTTAAACAACTAAAAAGATCACTTGGTGATAGCTGAAATTATCCATTTAATGTGTGGCTTCTACGAATCAGAAAATTTCATGTTACAGACTATAGGCATACTAGACTTTCTCCATTGTGTTATCCTCAGGGGACTCTTTTCCTGTCACTAAGTTATTTGCAGTCTACCTACATTATAATAACAATGAGTGGAAATTAAATGATATGTGTGATGAACAAAGTAGAGCCAAGCAATTTCCCAGAGCAGTTTGCTTCCCAATTCATTTGTGCATTACATTCAAAATAATCATTTGAATCCAACACAGCTGCAGAATGACAGTATAGCTTACATATGGGTCGATGGAGCTACAAAGCCTCTTTCATGGCTACCCTTGTGTGTATGTGTGGAGTTCTGGAACTGAAGAATTTAAAAGAATAACATTAAGCCTCACATTGCTGCCAGGTGATCTTTAAATTTGTCTTAAAATGGCCAGAATGTAAGGAATGTTAAATTAAATCCTTGGTCTTGAAGACTATGTGCAGAAAAAGACAAAAGTAAAATATGAATGAAAGAAGTTTCTTCCTAAGTTTAAAAAAGACTCAAACTCAAGCTGATTCTTTTTGATTCCCAAAATGCAGTCTTCCCATTGGAATGTTTGTCCCAACAAACATCAGAACACATCTGGATTGAAATGGACATAGAATAATAGAAACAGCTTTCTTCTAGCATTTGCTCTCAAACTTGTAAGTGATCAACATAGTAATTAACAACAAAAAAAAAAAAATTGCTCTAAAACCTCCAAAACTAGTTTTCATTTTCAGGGTTCTTAACTGTTTTGCTGAACTATGTACATGACTAGTAACTGGGACCATCATTTTACCTTACTCTCTCATGGTACTCTAGAATGTCTAAAAGGTAGTATAAGAGTTATAGATATTTTGATGAGTGAAGCCAACAATTACTTATATCAATACAGTCAGTCTATGAAACCAATAAGGTCCCTGTTACCTGTTGACTCCTGCTGTCTCAGAGATGTCTTTGGAACTGGAAGCAAGCCACAAAAAGCCTAGACAGCTTTGTTGCTTTAAATTGTCTAGAAACTGACTGGTATAAAGTTACCTTCCCTAAGACACACAGTGTATGTATGTGGCTAGGGCACAAAGAGAGGCGGCAAAGTAAATGGCACTAGGGAGCAATTGCAAGCAACACCCCAATCCCTTTTACTTTTCTTCTAAAGCTACTGGACCGAAGGAAAAAAGTCTTGTTCTTCATGTAGCTCCTCCCTCATTATTTTCCAGTAGAAATCATGGTTGCACAGCTTAAATGCAGTCCTTTCAAAATAACTGTGCCCAGACCTAGGAACAAAGTATGTCAATCAGAATTCCTTAATTTCATTCTCTTTTGATGAGGGCAGGGGACTATTTCTGAAGAGTAGGACAAGTGAGACAGAAGTTGGAGATTTTCCTACATGGGAACATCTGATGAGCCAAGGGAACAGATAGGGACAAAAGTCTAGACTGGGGAACTTCAAGTTTATGGGCAGAGTACCCCTACTTGGAGCAATGGAAACCTGGGTGATAATGCCAGAGACAGGAACGTAGGCCTGGATCATTTGTGGGGGAAAAAAGAGCCTCCGGATAGCTGCCTATGGTAGGGCAATCTCACATTCCAATTAGCAAAAGTGCTTGAAAAATAGTGCCCTGGATAGTGAGTAGGAAGGTCTGGATGGGTCTAGGTATCAAAGGTTACTCTAACCTGAAAGCAGGGCTTTCAGCCGGGATCCAACCTATTGCTTTTAGAGCAGAAACAGCATCCCTTCCCCTCTCAACTTAATGATGGGGGAGGAGGAGTTAGATACTCAATATTACTTCCTAATTGAGGCCCATATAGCTAACAGATCACATAGGAGCTAGAGTGTTTAAGTGGGTCCATTAAGGACACTGATATTCCCCTCCTAGGGAGCAAATTACAAACTCCTGTGTATGTATGTCACACTAGCTGTAAACTGTATAGAAACCACTAAGAAGTCAGTTTGTTTTAATGGAGAATTTCTTGGCTTCAAAATCTTAAGAAGTTAAAAGCACATCAGGAAGCCGGGTGAGACAAAAAGTGGTGATCATTTGTAAAGCAGGGAAAAAGGGTCTTTAAATGATAAGATGGAGAAGGATTTTCCAGAATATTTTAGGGCCTTTAAGTTGCTCTTCATCCTCACCAGAACTTGACCTTTAGCCCTGATCAACTAGTGTGGACTGAAGCGTATGCATGAGGGTAGGGAAGACAGGGCTGGACAGAGAACCTGGACTCAGGAATTTCCCTTGATTACTTGTCTTGGAGGTATCCAGGACTTTCTCATTGGAATCAGGCCCTTCTATTCTTGAGATCAGCAGGAGAAAGTGTGACCCACAGAATGCAAAGGACCAGCTAGGCATTGACTTTGGATCCTGAAGGACAGAGAGAAGGGGTGCCTGGGCTCACACAGCCAGAGCCAAACAGAAAAGAGGTTCAGATATACACGGCATGGTGGGCAAAGGGTCATGGAAATACTCTGCACTGAATCTCAAGGGCCCTTCATGTATGCAGTGTGTCTGGTGGGTAGAGATAAGGCAATAATCAGACCTCCTGCCCGTCTGAATGCATCACTCTCCCCTGATGGCTCCTGCGGTTTCAGAAGAAAAAGAGCATGCTGAGCCATATTAGGAAGCTCCTACCATCTCTTTTTAGACCTCCAAGCTACTCTGTCTTCAAGTTGACTTTTCCACAATTACCACCTTTGGAAAGAACTTAGGTGCAGGAAATTTTCTCCACCCACTCTCCCATGTGGCACATGGATAGGCCACATTTAAGTAAGTTTCTTGATGTGATGGTTTATGCCATCCACATCATAATCCTGAAAGCAAGATTGCCAAATAATATGCAGAATGAACACTTAAAGAGTGAAGAAGATTTTAGTCCATACATAATTCTCAGTGTATATGGGGAGGAAAAATTATTCATTTGAAACTCATATATAACTGAGTATATATGTACATATATACATACATATGCATATGTGTATATATACATATATGTTCACAAATCAGATTGCTAGAAATGTCATCCTGGAATCATTACAATGATCTGTTTAATTATTAACTTTATTATTTCCAGAGTAAGGACCCAGAGTATGATAAGCATTCAGTCTACCAGTAAACTACACTCTAGCTCATCCCATCTTCATAGCTTGAAGACAGAGGAAGTGTGTTAAGAAGACCTAAAAGTCTGCTGGTTAAAGGGAGAAACATAGGGAGTAGTTCCAGGAGAGGTGTGTGTGTGTGTGTGTGTGTGTGTGTGTGTGTGTGTGTGTGTGTGTGTACTCCACACCCTGACCTAGGAGGGCAGAGCTGAGTGAAGCAGAAGCAAGGCACTGACCTCTGTGTTCCAAAAGGCCTCTTGGGCCTAGGGAATGGAGGTCACTTCCCTCTGGCTTCCTGCAGCCCCAGCCTGGACTCACATGCCTTGGTTTGGTTGGTGGCTGTGGTTGCCCCTCAGGGTTCAGTCACGCAGAAAGGGTCAATAAACTATGTATCTCTAGCCAAAGGAGAGAGACAATAGAACCACCCTCAGGGTCAGAGGTCACCTAGTCACTTATTGAGATATTCACAACTCTTTTTCCTCATTTCTCTCACTCACCCCTTCCCCTCTTTCCTTTCCAAGGCTCTTCCTCTGACTATCCAGAGGGATCCTCACAAATGATTGAAGTGTTTTGCAGAAAAACATCATATTTAATACCAAATCTTGAAAAGGAAGCATGTGTGTAAAACTTACCAGAGTATCTCTTTTTCTCTCAGAGTGCGCTCATTCCCTACACCAGGGAGCAGCAGACCTTTCCTGCAAAAGGCCCTGTAGACAATGGTTTAAGCTTTCCAGGCCTCTTGCCATCTCTGTATCATAATCTCCTCTCTCCTCTCTTTCCTTTTCTATTTCTAACCCTTTAAAGGTGATTTAAGAACCATTCTTGACTCCTGGATCATTGCCATTCAAGTACAAACCAGACATCTGTCTAACAGTCCTTGACTCAGCCTGGTTTCGAGGTAGGGGAGAAAGAGGGATGGGAGGCCCTGTGCTTTGTTTTAATATCAAAGTCCCTACCTCCTAGGCTCTCACTAAGAAAAGACTAGGTAAACGACCCTCCAAACAAGTGCCATTTGACATTACAAAATGTCACTCCTGAGCTGTGTGAAGTCCCTCTGGGATCTGGGAGAGAATTTTAAGAGCTCAAGAATCTGTGCTTTCGACTTCCATAGGGGAAAAAAAAAAAAAAAAAAAAAGATAGCCAAAGAAACAGCAACCTCTACCCCACAGTGAGGAGAAAGTCAAGTGCTGCAATGGTTCTGCTCTAGAATTAAATGCTAAGGATGGGAGTGGCTGTTAGAAGCCCCTTGTAGTCTAGAAATACATTTCCTGTCACTTAGCAAGTAAGATTTAGTCTCAAAACAGAGAAATTAATGAGCAAATATGTCACAAGAATCTAAGACTTCTCTACTGGTCTGAGAACGGAGATCATCCACATTTTAGAATTAACTGAGCATTTAGAAGTTTAGAGGTAACCTTGGCATTCATGGTAAATGCACATTACTATATGTTCTATAATGCTAGGCAAACAACCAGAAATCTGTTATTCTTGCAGCTCCCAGAGTCTCTGGAGAAGAACTTATAAATGTAAGTGATATAAGCTACTGTGTGACTAAAATAGTTAATTTTAAACTGTACCATTGTGTCTCTTGTCTGCTAGGCTCCGTAGACATATCTTCTAGACAGGCCACTCCCCTCCTAACAAGGTATTCTGGTCAAAAACAAAAACAAGAAAAATAACCTGAACAAAAAACAAAACAAAGGAAAAAAAAAAAAAAAGGAAATCATTTTTCAATGTGACTTGTCCCTTTTGGTATCCAAGCTACCTGGCTACTGTAGACAAACAACAGCTTACTCTTGGAGGCATAAAGAAACTCTTTGGTGACAGCACCTGGGGAGACAGGCTCACTGTTTATCTGGAAACTTTCACCAGGGCTCTGCTGATGAGAATTGCCCAGCACTTAAAGTTTCACTCAGTTTCCTGTACTTCAAGAACTATCTTCCTAATCCCAAACTGGATTTTGATAGCCTTAGTTTAACTCTCTGCCTTCTGTCTCCAAGTTTAGCCCCCATTTACTTCCCCCTGTGTCTCCGAAGTTCAAGTGTATATATCTTCACAGCCCTGATTGACAAGTACAATGAAAATGTCTCATTCTTGTCTGGTTTGCATTTCATTACATTGGACAACAATGTGCCTTGAAACTGCATAGGACAGAGACAAAACAAATTTGTTTCAAGGGAAAAAAAAGTTGATTAACGGTATCTATCTGTTGATTTTCTATTAAAACGTAAAGGTATTTAGGGCTTATAAAATATTTGCTAAATGACCAGACCGTAGTGCAAACTGATGGAGGCAGTAAAATCTGGAGCTCAGTGAGCGCTGGGTGAGTGTGTCCACAGGCCCCAGAGTCGCTCGGCTCTGCCACTGAAGCCAATTAAGAGCTTTATCTTAGCATAAAAATAAAGACCAGTTAAAAACGCATTCTTCCCTCCTGTTTTCTTTCTCCTTCATTTTTATTGCCATTTGCCGTTTTTGTTTTGTTTTGTTTTAAAAGATCTGGGACTCTGAAGAGAGGGTGGAGATTTATGTAAAGAAATTGTCCTTTACCAAAAAAAAAAAAAAAAAACAAAAAAACCTGCAAATAATGCTGAGTTTCAAGGACAGGTTTCAACGAGAAATACTTTGTACTCTACTGGGGAGAGGCAGGGGCACCAAATTCAGCGTCTTGGAATAATTCCCTTCCTGGATTCAAAGATTCATTTATTGAAATAAATCAGGAAGCATTGGCAGAACGGAAATCCGCTTGCTGGGTTTAAAGGGTCTTTAACATGTTGGGAGTGTTAGATTGCAAGTCTTTTCTAAATATAAAACAGAAGAAAAGACCGCAGTGTTTCTCTTGGACTTAAAGAAAATTGCTAGGTCTCCGACTTGGGATCATTTCGTGTCCGCTACAGAATTTTTGAAAATACTGCATGATAACACAATATGCGGCACATGTTTTGTTTTTTCGAGGCGACTGGAAAGAAGGGTAAGGCGCTGCGGACTGAGGCTCTGGATTCAATGGAGAAACCAGTTCTTCTACCCTGTTGTCCCCCACAGCCATCTCCTCCTCCTCCTCCTCCTCCTCTTCCTCTTCTTCCTCCAAGATAGATTCTACAAAGAATCAGATTCAGAAGCTTTGCTCCTTTGGCAATGATAAGCCTCTCTGATTTTATTTATTGCTTTAGATTTGGGTATAAAAAATAAATCTTTTTCCCCCTTTACTGTTTGAGCTCAGTGTGAGGGAAAGGATCCTGTTATATTTCCTATCCATGCAGACATGTGGATATTTAGACCAGACCACATACAACTGGGGGACACATAAAAGAGATTTATTGGTTAATTTAGGCTGCCTAATACACATGTAAACCCCATAAGCTAAAGTTGCTGAGGGAGCCTCGGTTATAGTGGAAAATAAGAACCACGGCCTGGGTTCGAGTGGGCCTGCCTGATGCTAGGATTCTTTTTGGCACCTGGGGGCGGGGGAGGAGGTACGAATAGTACCGCTTTCCACCGCTGGCCCTAGCTTCTGTGCAGGGAAAATTTTGCTCTTTCAAGTCGCCACTTGGCTGGCTCTCAAACTCAGCTCCCCAAAGCTCTCTGTCTACCCTCCAACCCCAGCAAGTCGTTTCCAAAAGTCTGCTTTAAAAAAAAAAAAAAAAAAAAAAAGGCAACTTGGGAAGAGAAGCTGCAAGTCATGAGAAAAAGTTAACTTCTTGCTTGCCCAACAACACTGATTCGGTTTGTGAAGCTTAGGGAGCTCTCTTTTTCTCGTGCAGTGACTTGCTGCAGCTGGAGAGATACTGTTTTCCCTCGCGATTAAGAGTCAGAGCTTCCCCTCCCCAAATATGGAAACTCCCACCCTTACCAACCACAGCAGAATTCGAAATGGCCTGCCTGTGCCCTGCTGCTCACAGAGTTTCCAGTCTCATTCTTGGGGGGGGGGGCGGTATCTGGAACCCCTGAGCCTTACTGAACAACTGCTCTCCTTCCTAAGGGGCCTGGCTGCCAGGAGAAGAGCTCCTCGGCCCTCCTCGGGTTTTGGCCTAGCTGAACTGCCTCAGGTCTGCCCCTTAACTAGGACGCCCCCTCCCCCTTTCCCACCTTCCCACTTCTCGGTTGATGATCTAATTGAATTATGCCTTTTTGTTCCAGGGACTGCAGAGCACGTGCTGGAGGCAATTAATTATCGGAATGTGGCCGCATCAAAACGGACACTGGGTACCGGGTAGGTCAGCTGCGGCAACATACCCCTGCTCCGCGTTCGAGACTCCTCCCCAAAAAGAGGCATGCTAGTTCCCAGCTGCCAGCCCACTTCTACAATCCCTTGCCCGGGTGGCTTGCCTAGATTTCAAATCCTGCAAGACCCTCGCTTATCCGGGAAACTCTTGCAGCCGCGGTGGCGGAACAGCCGCCTTCCCTTGATCTCCAAGCTTCTAGAATGGCTTTCTCTAGGATCTGCTCAGCGACGGCATCAAAACTTTTTCCTCCAAGCAGCTCCACGTCCTGGGGTGGTAGGGGTGAGGAGAGGTAGAGGAATGCTCAGGAAGAAATTAAGAAAAAAAAAAAAAAATAAGAGAAGGGGGGAAGGAAGGAAAGCAGTCCTCTTTTTGCAAACCTGACTCCACGGAATTCATTTGCATGATTTAAGCATATTTGTTATTCTCTAGACCTCCCCACCCCCCTCAAAGAAACTCAGTAGAGGGAGAATGAAACCACTTTTTTTTGGAGAGTTTATTTGCAGAGGATGCAGTAATTTAAGTCAGCAGTGAACTCAACGTCCAACTTGGGGAGAGGACTCTGAATGTGAAAGGAGAATGGGGTGAATTGGATATGGAGGGGTGACTATTATAAGATGTGGTGCCAGCAGCATTTTCTCTTGGCACACTAGCATAGAAGGTGAAGTGTTGGCCAGATTAGTTAGACAGGAGGGCAGAAACCGAAGAGCAGCAGTTAGAAAGCGCTGCTTGAGGCGGTCTCTCCTGGCGCCTCTGAACTTGATCAGATGTTGTTTCCTACAAAGAGATGGCGGCTAGGCTGTGAGGCTCCCTCAAGGCAGACTTTGGGGGCTTTGCCCTGCTCGAGATGTGACAACCACAGCCATCGCTCAGCCTTTTCTTCCTACTCACTTTCTTCCATCTTGTGCTAGTGCTTCGCCGGACAAATCATGGGTGGATTTATAGCCTTGTTTCTGGCTATTTTGTTCAGAAAACAAACAAACAAACAAACAAACAAACAAACTCACTCGCACCAGGAGAACAGTAGTGGGATAAGAAGGCCACTTCCAACACAACCCCTTGTAAAGTAATTCACTAGGTGCTTCTCTGGGTAGGCATAGAAGACAGCAAAGCCCAGGGTGCTAAAAGAGGAGGAAAATTCCATACCCCAGTCGTCCTTTCCACTTTTGCGTTTCAAAACGTTGAGGATTCAAAGCTTGTTGATTCAGCCACAGGGAAATCAGTTACTGTCTACTGTGTTTTGTGTACGTAGGCTGTTTTCTCATATATTTAACATTTTTGCATGTTTCTGGTATGCGTCCAGTATGCTCACTGTGCTGTATTTAGTGTTGATACTGTCTTGTGTGCGCTTATTTTATTTAGTACGTTACGCGTGTTTCGTGAGGTGTGCTTGTTTTCTGTATTTCGCTTACGTTTCCTGCTGTTTGCTTAGGTTGTGCTATACCCGGTTGTTGTATTGTGTCTGTAGTATCACAGGGCGGAGCGGGATGGGGGGAATAAGGCTGAGTAGCAGCAAGTACAGCCGCAACAGACCACAAGGTCACACACAGCCTGACTCCGAAGTACCGGAGGTTGGCTCTAATAACAATCATTTCTTCTAGTTTGGACGGCGGAGGACTACATCTAGTTTGCGGCGCAAGCAGAGGGGAGCTGACCCGGCCTGGGTCCGGGATCTTCTAAAGGGATGTGGGGTGGAAATTGGTCTGGGACAAGGATCTGCCCCACTCATGTAGGAATTTGTTCCCGGCACATACGGAGGGAAAACGTTCTCAAGGTGGGGGGCAGCAGGGTCCCAAGTGGGCACTGGAGTGTCTCCTGGACCGAAAAGGAACGGCAGCGATAACTATCTTCTCAGGTCAAAGAGTTTCTTTAGCCTAAGCGGGTACTGAGAGCGCGAAGGGTGCTTGGGACCGCCTTGGAGTAGGGCCAAGCCAGGGAGAGAGGCCCAGCTCTGTCCCGTCGCTTGCCATTGCCTGGCCCCAGTTCCCTACTGCCTCAAAAGCCCCGCAGAACCCACTTGGGGACGCTGAGCAGCCGCCGCCTCACCTGCCAGGCGCTCCGCGGCTGCCCAATCAGCTGCGGTCGCCCGGCAGCGGCTGCCATGTTCTTCGCTTCGCACTGCCAATCAGTGTGGAGGTGGCCAATGGGCGGCAGGGCCGGGGGTCAGGTGATCCCAGGCCAGCTGCCTCCCCATTGGTGCGCGCTGCCCAGCCTCCCGCTTGGTTTATGTGCGAGTGAGTGATTGACTTTATCAGTCCAAGGACATTACTCTGGAGGTGAAGAGGCTTGGACTCGCGAGGCAAGTGGCGAGGTTCGAGCCTGCCTACTGCCGGCTGCCTGCCCGCTGGCCACCTTCCGCGTCCACTGCTTGGTGCAGTCGCGCTGGAAAGCCGGTACCCAGGGAGCCTTCTGGCCCCGTGGTTCCGCGCTCTTGAGTAGAGGAGGGGTGTCCGGGACAGGATTGACAAACCCCGCCCTCCACTTATTATTTTGCTTATTTTTCTTTGTGCGCTCCTGTTAGTTTGTTAAGCAAATTTAGTCCTTGAGTCTTTTCTCCTCCCTTCTCCTCCCTTCTCCTCCCTCCTCCTCTCCCATCACTCCCCCCACCCCCAATCCTTTTTCTTTCCCTCCTCCCTCCTGTCCCTCTGCAGGAGACTCTCGCAGCCAGGGAAAGTTGCAGCTCCGGGTAGCGCCTAGGGGGTCTCCGGGCAGTCTTCAGCCGCCGCCATCCCTCTTCGACTACGGCCCTACAGGGATCTCCTCCTTCGCTTACACCCTTGCTCACTTCAGCCGGATCTTCTGTGTCCAGAACGCCCCACCTATGACGATGCTCCTGGACGGAGGCCCGCAGTTCCCTGGGCTGGGAGTGGGCAGCTTCGGTGCGCCGCGCCACCACGAGATGCCTAACCGCGAGCCAGCAGGCATGGGATTGAATCCCTTCGGGGACTCAACCCACGCGGCGGCCGCGGCTGCTGCCGCCGCCGCCTTCAAGCTGAGCCCAGCTGCCGCTCACGATCTGTCTTCGGGCCAGAGCTCAGCTTTCACACCGCAAGGTTCAGGTTATGCCAACGCCCTGGGCCACCACCACCACCACCATCACCACCATCACGCCAGCCAGGTGCCAACCTATGGCGGTGCTGCCTCTGCCGCCTTCAACTCCACGCGCGACTTTCTGTTCCGTCAGCGTGGTTCTGGGCTCAGCGAGGCAGCCTCCGGGGGCGGGCAGCACGGGCTTTTCGCTGGTTCGGCGAGCAGTCTTCACGCTCCAGCTGGTATTCCTGAGCCTCCTGGCTACTTGCTCTTTCCCGGGCTTCATGAGCAGGGCGCTGGGCATCCGTCGCCCACAGGGCACGTGGACAACAACCAGGTCCATTTGGGGTTGCGCGGAGAGCTATTTGGCCGTGCAGACCCATACCGCCCGGTGGCTAGCCCGCGCACGGACCCCTATGCGGCCAGTGCGCAGTTCCCTAACTATAGCCCCATGAACATGAACATGGGTGTGAACGTGGCAGCCCACCACGGGCCGGGCGCCTTCTTCCGTTACATGCGGCAGCCCATCAAGCAGGAGCTGTCCTGTAAGTGGATCGAGGAGGCTCAGCTGAGCCGGCCCAAGAAGAGCTGCGACCGGACCTTCAGCACCATGCACGAGTTGGTTACTCATGTCACCATGGAGCATGTGGGGGGCCCGGAGCAGAACAATCACGTCTGCTATTGGGAGGAATGTCCCCGCGAAGGCAAGTCTTTCAAGGCGAAGTACAAACTGGTCAACCATATCCGAGTGCACACAGGCGAGAAGCCCTTCCCGTGTCCCTTCCCGGGTTGCGGGAAGATTTTTGCCCGCTCCGAGAACCTCAAGATCCACAAGAGGACCCACACAGGTAAGGGGAGCAGACAGGTGGGCGCGGGCCTCCCCCGGGGCACCCCGCCACTAAGAAGACTTGAACACAGGGAGGGGGGTGGAGGCCGAGCAGAGGGACGGCGCCCCTCCGAGGCCATTCAGTAAAGAAGCACTGTCACAGCCTCTCTCCACCCCTCACCCTCCGGGAACCTGCGGCGCTTTTGCGGAGTTCTAACTTCCCAAGCAGACTGCTGTGGTCTCAGGAACTAATTGGGACCTTCTTGCGCCCAGGAACCAACTGGCGCCACCTCTTTTTGTGTTCTTTTCTGGGTTACTAGGAAGAGACTCCGAAAGTGTTGAGAGTATATTGCTTACAAGCGACTTAGCTCTCTAAATACATTCGAAGGAGGCAACCATAGAAATGCTAATGAAAACTAACTTTGGTTGCTTCCGTTCCTTTTTACACTTGATTGGCATATCTCCTAATTAAATGACTGATACTTTTGTCAAACTATTTTTATTTGGCGTTCCAGGTTCAGTTCAGTCCTCAGGAGGAAAGCTAAAGTAGAAAAAGCACTATAATTTCCGTGGCTTGCTCAGAAGCACCTCTTGTAACATGGCTTTGGTTCTCTTTCCGAAAATTAGTCAGACTGTCAGACTTAGCAAAATCGTCACATTTGAAAGAGGCAAATTAAAAGACACAAAGAAGGGGACAGATAGGACTGTCCCATGCCCGGCCCATTGTCCAGCCCAGTTTGGTTACTCCGCCGAGGTGGTGGCGGGATGTGCCCATACACTGAGAGCCTTGGTTCTTTTGGAGTGGAATCACAACTTAGGGCCAACTTCGGAGGTTTCCGGAGCTTTCTTGTGTAGAGAGAACAAAGGGACGATCAGGTTCTGGGCCGACCCTGCTCTACCCCTGCCTCAGATCCCCACTCTCCAACCCAGCGAGTTCAATCAATGCTCCGGGTCTTTCTCCGGGGAAAACATGCCACATCCTCTTGTACAGTCCGGCCTTCCTACTACAGAAAGACTGCCTGCCGGACCTCAATCTCCTGCTGTAGCACTCTGAGAGGTTTCTGGGTACAACTGTATTTCTCCCCTCCTCCTTTTGCACTTTTGCCTTCTGCAGGTGAGAAACCTTTCAAATGTGAATTCGAAGGCTGTGACAGACGCTTTGCCAACAGTAGCGACCGCAAGAAGCACATGCATGTGCATACCTCGGACAAGCCGTATATCTGCAAAGTGTGCGACAAGTCCTACACACACCCCAGCTCCCTGCGCAAACACATGAAGGTAATTACCTCTTTATTAGCGGTTGGCGGTTTGTAAACATTCGGTCTGATACAGGGCCTCAAAACGGAAGCGCCCGCGCTGCCAACCCTCTGTCCTCCACGTTAAATCCGATTTGCTCCAGCATTGACACCTTGAACCCATTTTGAGGATAGCGGTGGAGGGTGGAGGTGGGGGGGGGGGGAGCAAAAGGAGAGAGCAGAGTTGGGAGGGGGAAAGAGTGGTGGAGGGAACAATCAGTTGTTTACTGGGAAGCTCTAAGCGAGCTCGCCAGGGCTTGAGGCTTCAGTGGTCATCTCTTCCTATCTCAGCCCACGGTGGGAATCAGAAGTGGATGCGCCGAACCCGAGGCAGGGTCCATTTGCTCCTCGGCTTCCGATAAAACAATAGGGCCGAGGAGGAAGGCAGTCTGATTCCAACACATTTGTGTGGGAATTCACAGCCCCCAGCCCCCAAGCCACCCCTGTGCCACTCATCCCTCTACCTGCCTTCCCAGGCCGAAGGCTGGCAGTGAAATCTGGAGTGACTATTTATTTTCATAGGGCCCGCAGAATAACTACTTGCCCACTCCACGCACGGAGAAAGCATTTTTGAAGTAGCACGACTAAAATGGAATCCATTATTTCTTTTCCAGCCCGTTTTTTTTTTTTTTTAAATGCTAGGGGTATGTAGACATCAGTAATATGGAAAAAAAATTTAAATCACGTTTCTCTTTTAAGTGGGTCAGTGGGCGGTCTTGCTCTTACAGTATTGAAATCTGCTCTTGTTTTGTTGTTGTTTGGGTTTTTTATTTGTTTATTATTACTTGCACATTGCCAGTTGGAATTATATTCATTATAATATATACATGTTAATTTTAGGTTCATGAATCTCAAGGGTCAGATTCCTCCCCTGCTGCCAGTTCAGGCTATGAATCTTCCACTCCACCCGCTATAGCTTCTGCAAACAGTAAAGATACCACTAAAACCCCTTCTGCAGTTCAAACTAGCACCAGCCACAACCCCGGACTTCCTCCCAATTTTAACGAATGGTACGTCTGAGGACAACCAAAATGCATTTAAAAAAGAAAACTGAGACAAATCAGATGGAAATGGAGTTTTAAAGCAAGAGGCCATATATAGGGCTACATCTTGGTAACTGCAATTGTTCAGGAAGGTTTTGGGCAAGATCCAAAAGTAGCCATGCCCTTTTTTCTCAGGATTAGAAAATATGTTTTGTCATTTGGAGGATTTTTTTCCCGACAAAATCTTTTCACTGCTCTTCCTGCCCCTTCCTCTTGCTCTCTGTACACCCTGTTCTGAAACTCCTTCAAATCATTTTTAACACTTGTCGTGTTTCTTGAGGAAGTTATCAAAGGCTTGGTGGTGGTGATGTTAAACTGATGGAAATTCTTCTTCGCCTTAGTGGTGATTGTTTAAACTCTCACAGTCTTAAACCATGCCAAAGTCCTGTTATGTCTTGAACTTTTCTTCAAAGCATTACACTTGTGAATGTATCTTCGTCTAATGGGGCCGAAAGGTGTTGTTCAGTATTTTTTCAGGCTGAGGATATGATGTTACTCTACACAGGTTGTGACGTTTAGTATACAGTTGCCTTTTGTAATAACTTTTTTTTTGTAAATACATATCCGTTGATGCCATATTTATCGTTTGTAATTTAATTATTGCTGCAAGTGCCGGGAACTGAACAATATTTATGGATAAATGTTTTCTAACAAAGTCTGTACAGCTTTTGATTATTCTGCTTTAGTGTTAAACATTTATTGTTTTGAGAAAAGGAACACAATTTACAATTTTTGAACCACACTGACTTTTTTTCTTTTGTAACAGCCTCCTACAAAGAGGAGATGTGAGTAAATTGAATCTTCTTTCTTGGTATTTATAACTCACTCAGATCCCTTTTTTTAATTGTTAAATTATTTTTCTATTGCAGTATAGATTCCTTACAATGTCAGTTTCCATCTGGGAAGGACCCTCCTTTCTTAATCTCTAGCTCAGATGGTTGTTTAACTGCAAGTTTAAATGTGTTTGTCCTGGATTTTCGGCATGCAAATCAAATAATACTGATCAATTCACGTAGTGGCCATGACGTCTCAATCTTGTACTTCAAAGCCTGAGAAGCTGGATTTAATCATCCCTGCCCTACATATATAAACAGAAGGGAACCTAATTAGTTTTATGTCCCTTAGTTCTTTATCACCTTGCATAAAAATGAAAATTATGGCAGGATGCATGGCTATTGAGAGATCACTCATATACCTATATGTTTGTATCTATGACTTACCTAATCTGCCTATCAAATCTATTTAGCTTCTCTATATTTTCAAAAGATAGCACACCTTTGAAATAATGTCAATGAGCAAGGCCAGTTTAACAGTGCTTCTCATGGTTAAAGTGCTTCTTTAAAATAGTCTTAAAATTTTGGATGGTAAAGGCTGATTTGTTTGCTGTACATAGTTCAATTCATAATTATCACAATTATTCATAACATTTATATAGCAGTGTAATAACTGCAGCAGTTCCTAAATGATACTGTGGAAATTAAAACATTTGCAAAATATGTTATTTTTTAAAGTTCATTACTTGTAGGCAAAGATGTTAAGAGCATTTTTCCATTAAAATCAGTAACAATGAAAAATGGTTGTTTGTTTTGTGATAAAATGTTAACAATCCGTTTAATCTTCAGTGAAGCAACTCATTTGGACAAACAGTTCTTTTTACAATGGGTCTACGGAAAAGAAACTGATTACTATTTTGGGGTTGTTGAAGGGGGTAGAGTTTGGAGACCTTTTTGGGGTGCTGTTGGTTATTGAGATCCCAATCTCTGCATGAATAACAGAAAAGTGGAGATAAAGAATTGTAAAGTATTTAGAAATGTAATGAATAGGCTTAAGTACCCCTTTCTCTTTAAGGGGCATGCTCTCTCAGTTTTTGGTGGCAATTTGGTATTATATAACCATTTTCAATCTAGAATTTTGTTGATTGTTCTTTTTGAAGAAATAAAGTCTTGGCACATCGTATTTATGTTATAACATTTTTGTATTTGGTGCCCAATATTTTCCCATGTTCAAATAAATCAATCTAAAATTGAAATGTTCAGAGAATTTCTGGTGATTTAAAACAAACTTTGATTCCCTGGATACAATAAAACAATCTGTTTTGTTATCTACTTATTTTTTTGTCAACAATTAATTACTGACCATTTTTATTATAAATTGCTTTGGAGGCAATATTTTGTTAGTGAGAAATGCTGTCTTTTGCACTTCACTTTGCTAATATTCATCTGAATGCCACAAACAGAAATTGGGATGATCACTCATGATGAGCAGGTAACCAGGTAACTGGGTCAGTTTTTACCACACCCAACACAGCCATCCAGTCTTGACCTTGACATTGAGGGGTTTGGGCCTGATCCATACTTCAGGCTTGCCCCCTCATACAAATCAGAGACCATTTTAAATGCTCAGCAATTTTTCAGAAAGGTTTTTATTCATAAGACTGCCTCTTAAAAAAATAATTTGTGTCATTGTGAAATGTAAATGGTCAGCCTTTCTTCTGCACAATCAATGAGCCTCCACAATTTACTGTTTTTCCCATGAGTTCCCTCCCTGCTGACCCCAATCCTAACCCTGAGTATAAGTACAGATAGGCTGAGTACACTGGCTAAAACCTTTGCTTACATTAGTTAAATAACAAGAAATATCTCATTAGCAGACAGAAATAGTGCTTGGGTTTTCTTAGTGGCTTGAAAAAATTCTAACAGATTTTTACAGAAAAGCAGTGTGAGTGTCCTATGGGAGGAAGTTGACAAATAACAATGATGATAACCTAATAACTATAAAACATATGCTTCTCCTGATTACATCTTGATTTGGGTACAGTAAGTTTTTCAAAAATGTGCTCTATGCAATTTTTCTACAAAGAAAACTTGATTTTTTTTTTTAATCCTTTGATTTTCTTGCCCATGATCTGACATTGGGAATGCATATTTATATTGAATTTAAAGTAAGTAACTTAAAGAATAACCACACGCAATCCAAGTAACAAATGCTGAAGCTCAAAGTCCAAGCTAGGTCCTTAGTAATCTACTCCTTTAAAATGAGTGGGCTTGCATGAAAGTCCTAACTGTTAAGGGCGGTGGAGGAGGGGGGGGCAGAGGAGGCCGTGTGTGTGTGTGTGTGTGTGTGTGTGTGTGTGTGTGTGTGTGTGTGTGCGCGCGCGCGCGCTCGCGGTAGCTGTTTCCAAGCATGACAGATGAACTCTAGCCTTCATCCAGGTTGGAAAGGTTCAAAGATCAGCATCCAGGCTAAGCACGACTGTCTAGTAAGTTCTGTGAAGGGTGACCTAGTGTTCCCAAAGCCTTGCAGGAGAGTTGGTGTGCTCTCCATTTCTGCTTGACCTCCCCTTGCCTCTTTTGCCCCTGCCTTCCACATCTCCTTTTCCTCCTAAGAAAAATCCACCCAAACCAAACCAGAAAAGTCCAAAGAAAGGCTCTGCCACCATCTGAAAGGAGGGTCCTGCTATACTAGTGTCTAAACTTGTTTTCTGTCACAGGTCCTGGAGGGCCAAGGCTCCGATGGCCTCTAGCTGGGTGGGTGATGATGCTAGAGGTTTCAGTGGTCCTTGGGGAGCCCTTAGGCCCTGTCCACACACCCAAATTCTTCTAAATCTCCGCTTGAGGTTTGGGCAGGGAGGAGGGGACCTGATTTCCTAGGGTCAATTCTCTCGAGGTTTCTGCCCGCTGACCCTTTGACCTCCACCAACAGGGCCCTTGGCGGCCATAAGCTAGCAGATCGCCTTGGGCTCCTCGGACGCTTCGCGCCCCATCGCCTCTCGGCCTCATTAGGCCGGCGGGGCTGTAAAGCAGAAATCAGCCTCTGCCTAATCCCGACCTGGGGTCAATACAAGCCCAAACAATGGCGAGCTCCGAAGGCTACAGCATAGTGCTGCCAGCAAACTTTGTGTTCCTTTTCCACTGGAGGTGGGGGTAGGGGTAAGGACGGTGGTACCCAGAGGGCGCTTGCTGCATCCGCATCAGTCCGCAAATGCCCTCTTGCTTGGACCGTCCAAGCGCATTTGCGGTGCTAGGGAAGGAGGCGGTGAGGTTCTGGCCTGCAAAGGCGGCCTGCTCTAAGTATGAAGCTGACCCAAAAGGGGCCTCTTCTGCACTGGGAACACACTTTGAAGTGGGTTTTTAGCGCACACGTGTGAGAGCTCGGCGGGGCCTTAGCGGGGACCCGCAGGGAGGAAAGAGGAGGCTCCGGTTCGGGCCTCAACCCCTCCCCTGCTCCCCGTGGCTTCGGCCTTTTCAAGTCGAGACCGGGGACCATAGGACTCCCCCAACCCCCACCCCCGCGGATGCGGTGCGCAGGCGCGTTGCCTTGCAGCCGTCGAGTAGGATTTTGCGGCGAGTGAGTGGGGGTGGGGTTGAAAGCAGCCTCGCGGGGAGGGCGGCCTCGGCTAAGCGGGGGTTGGGGGGGAGGAAAAGAGAGGGACGTAGGAAGAAGGGTTAGTTTGGGGGCGGCTCTCAAGTCCGGAACATGGCGGCCGGATGCGAACCCCCGCAGAGCGCCGCACAACGCAGACTGCCCGGCTGCCGCGCTGTGGTGTCGTTGAAATTCTCGGGTTATTTCTCAGCGCTGGCGCCTCGCGGGACAATGTAGGTCGTGGCAGTTGAACGCAGTTTAAAAACAAACAGACAAAAACGGAAGCGAAGAAGTTCTTCCTGGGCACGCTGGTGGGAAATTGATGTGCTTTTTTAGGGGGAGTTGGGGATCTCACAAAATTTGGGGCACAAGACCCACCAGAAGAAGCTCCTGGCACATACACACACAAAACCATCCCTCTCTCCTCCCCCTTCTTGTGGTGTGTGAGTGTGTGTATGCGAGTTAACCCTGTCCGTTTTGGGATCCACAGCACCTTCGAGTCCTTAAAAACGAACAACAGTGGACAATGTGTTCTCTTCTCAGGACAATGGTCAAGGCGATTTGGAGGGAAACGAAGGTTTGTCAACCCACTTGCACCTTTTCAGAGTTCATTTGCTACACTTTCCCCAGGCCTCGGTGTTTTTGTGTAACTCATTTAAAGGATCCTACGAAAAATCAGCACTGTTAATGTTTTTTGTGTGTGGTACTCTTAGGTTAACGGGAAAAGGGGACCGAAATACCCAAAACTTCCATTCAATTTCTGCTTAACTGCCTTCATGCAGGAATGTGAAACTCTGGGGTCTCCAGCTCCTGTCTGAACATAAAAATGCTACGGATTCATTTGCATATGTATCGTTAATAAGGAAAAGGACATTTTAAAGGTGTAATTTATTGACTCCCCTCTCCTCGGGGCAAATAAGCAGCAGGAATTCTTCTTCTAGGTGTGTTCCTAGAGACCAGCATCCAAGCGAAAGGACAGCTAACTCTCTTGGAGTTGTCCACTATCAAGTGTTCAGGCTAGGGAAGATGTGGGGAAGTTCCTGAGGGCCACCTTGGGAAGGGCCCCAGGTGGGTGGGCAGGTCATTAGCAAGTCTGGCACTGATCTGGGGGAAATCTGCAAAACAGTGCCTTTATCTGCAGAGAACAATTGATGGCGTTGTCTTTCCTCCGTTTCAATGCACAAAGACAGCGGCTTTGGAGCAAGAATTTGGACTATGCATTTAAGTTGCAGTGTTTTGCATTGGAAACCTCTGGGCAATTAAAATTAGCATGCTCGGTAGTATTTTCTGTGCTTTTATTATGTGTGATTTCTGCATGTCAAAGGAGTTGGAGACTCTTCAGCAGATTGAAAACTTGTTTTGAAATTGCCACCAAGCTCATTCCCCCCTCCCCTTTCCTGTGGGTGAAGTTTCCTTCCCAAGCTTGGCCACCCTACATGACCACAGTGGAATAAATCTACTGACATCTCTGAGAGATCAAATGAAGTAAAAGGTGTTTGCTTTATACTTTATTTTTTCGTGTTGTCGTCTGAATCCTGAAATGTTTTCTGGTTAAATCTCTTGATATCAAATTTGGGGGGGGGGAAGCTTTTTTTTTTTTTTTTTTTACATTGGGAACTTGTTAGCCAGGGGTTAGACAGTTGGGGTTTTTTCTCTTTAAGTACTATAGAGCCTGGATTCTCTTCAGTTGACTTTAAAATCAAGTTAAGATGCTTTCATGAATGGATTCCTCGGGATACCTAAGGGGGTCTTTGGGTCACTTTATAGGTAAACTTTTTCAATAGGAGTTATGTGAATAGAATTTCTGGAAAACAGCTAGTTGTATTTGTTGACACCTCTTTTCTCGCTGAAGGTTTTGCTTCTATCATGTAACTCTTGAAATGTACAGCTTGAAAACCCTTACATTTAGCCTGGTGGTAGCATGGTGGCTCAGGCCTCTAATCCCAGCACTCTGGAGGCAGAGGCAGGCGGATCTCTGTGAGTTCAAGGCCAGCCTGATCTACACAGAGGATGCCAAAGCAGGCAGGGTTACAGAGAGAAACCCTGTCTTGATAAACCAAACCAAACCAAACCAAACAAAAACCCTTATGTTTGCAGGAAGCATTTGAAGAGAGAACTGTTCCCACAACTTGGACTAATAACAACTTAACTCAGGAGCACAACTTGTTTGAACTTTAGAGAGGCTCCTGTTAAAAGTTAACAAGTTAAAACTAAAGCAGCTAAGGGACTAAGCAATTGTGCCTATTTCTAATGTGATACCCCTTCAACCGGTTTGCTAATCTGCTGACTGAGAGAAGCAGCAGCTTTACAGCAGCTATAAAACACCTTTCAACAAATGGCAAGTTTATAATATTTGCTCTCTAGTAGGCTATGTGTGTTGTCTGAGTTGCTTTTTGAAAATACAATCTGTGTAGTGACCATTTGGAAATAAGATGCTAGAAATAAGATGTTCCTTCTTGTTTTATTATAAACTAGTCATTTAAGATAACATATCCAAGTAATATTTTATGACTTTTTTTTCTGTAAGAAAATGTGGCTTGTTTTGACCTGTCTACAGTTCACTTTTTATTTTCTTGCCAGTGTTGTCCTGCTTGGTATCTGGGACAGACTCTAATTCCTGATGAAGAACTTGATACTGACGTTGGTATGCAGCAACCAGTCCTCCATAACACTACCTATCCTAAATGCAGGCTTAATGCCGAACCTACTGTGCAAGAAATGATTTACTGATGAGGTTTCAGAGAAAACCACATCAATTTGGATGTCTGTTACTTTGAAGTGATCATTTTAAGAGTAGTAGCTTTTTCCCTAGGTCTTAAAAAAAGACTATTTTCTTCTTTTGGTGTATTGCATTCTGCGTTGAGCAATCATTTGTGAAATGAAAAAAGCAAAAAGGCTCCCCCTCCAATTTAGGATTTATAAATGGGAAGATGGTGGTGAAGAGGGGTCTTGTTCAGAAGACATTAGGCACAATCTTAGGCACTGTTGCAAATCTCTTTCAAATATCTGAAATGATGTATAAAACAAAACAAAAAAGGTGGAGTACTTCTTTTGTTAATTTCACTATGGTTGTATTAAAAAAGCAATACTCAGGATCTCTACAATTGTTGTTTGACTTAATAAAACCATTTAAATTATTTTTGTGATTATTGTTTTATTACAGTAGCTACTATAACCTCTGAATAACATTGATTAGCCTGCTGAATGGGGCCAATTTATAGTCTACTCACATTTTCACATGATAGCTGGCTTTTCAGTAACCAGTCAACTTGAGAAAACACATGGAACAAACCCAAACCAACTGTTTTGAGCTCTCAGTGTCCTCTACCCTGGGACACAAGGCCAATTGCTGGGGGTAGATAGAGGTCAGAGAAGATTTCAGAAGCAAGGATCAATGGTGGTCAGAGGAAGGAAGACAGACTCAGAGTTTGGAGGAATGAGACATTTACAGACATTTACAAAACACCATTTGAGTAAGAAAGAAAAGGAGATAACCGTTAAAAGGTAAAAAGGAGGATGTCTGTGACAATCTAGAGGAGACATTTTGTAACACAACAGGTGTATTTTCTTAAAGCGTTTATCCTGATTTATGAAGCAGGTTGGCAATCATTGATTAGACAGTTGCAGAATCATGGGACACAGGTGCTATTAAAATCAGGTTTATCATTAATGAATTGTACTTTAACATTAAATATTTGTTAGGAAGATGAAGACACTTGAAACATTCTCCAAATGCCACCTATTTGATTCCTTATTTTCAATTTGCCATCTGTAATCTTATGTAACCTGTGAATACCATCACCGTTTATATTTATTGTGATTATGGTATGGTGAAAGATACAAAATTTCCACCAATTTTAACCAGAGTATATTGCTATTGGGACGTAAAATCAGTTTCACTAAAAAGGATACTATTGTAATCTTTAAGTCATAGCTCATCTCTTTCTGATTCCTGTTTATTTATACTAAGAGTGGAAAACACATTTAAGGATGTGGTAGTCCACAGCCATAATACCACCAGCACGCCAGAGGCACAGGTAGGTGGATCTCTGAGTTTGAGCAAGTTCCATTATAGTCAGGGCTATTCTACAGAAACCCTGTCTCAAAAATCCAACCAACCAATCAACCAAAAATTTTAAAGAGCAGAAGGAAGATGAGGGGAGATGGCCTAGTGGCTAGGTTGCTTGACTAGTGCGCAGGGAACTTTGTATCTATTCCCAAAGCCCACAGAAACCAGGAATGGTGGCTCATGCCTGTAGTCCCAGCACTAAAAATGGGTAGACAGGAGATCAGGCCTTCTTTCTTGCAAGATTCTTCTCAGCTACATAGAGTTGTAAGCCAACCTGGGAAAGATAAGCACTTGCTTTTTAAAAAGAAAAGGAAAGAAGAGGCAGTGCTGATGGTGGTGCACACACCTTTGATCCCAGCACTGGCAGAGGCAGGCTGATCTCTGAG
Source organism: Acomys russatus (assembly GCF_903995435.1). Lineage (NCBI taxonomy): Eukaryota > Metazoa > Chordata > Mammalia > Rodentia > Muridae > Acomys > Acomys russatus. The sequence goes on from NC_067169.1 coordinate 109,481,696, forward strand.
TTTTCTGAGTTTTGAGGCCAGCCTGGTTCCAGGACAGACAGGGCTACACAGAGAAATGCTGTTCTTGAAAAATCAATCAATCAAAGAACAACAACAAACACAGAAATAAAGAAAATAAAGAAACTGGGCAAGAAGGCTTGAATTTTGCTTTTTATCTTTAATATTATAAAGTTTTTATAATAAAGTTTATAATAATGTTGGTTAGAATTTTGTTCTGGGCTGGTTTTTAAGAACAAGAACTATGTTTTGAAATAGGTAGTAGAAAATTATAATAATGTTATTGAAATTTTAAACAAACAAACAAACAAAAGCTCTTGGAAAGGTAAGCTACATGGTTGTGTGTGAGCCAGGTACACTGTGATAATAACACATCCCAGAGCTGTTATAAGGACTAAGCAAACAAAGAAACATAATGTCCATAACGACCTTGTCACTGACTATTCTCTGAGCAAATGTTAGCTCCTTTCTTTTCCATTTGCAGGTATTCAGTTTTGTTGCTTTGGGGCAATTTTCAATTTTTAATAATATGGAATATTTTATTACAAGTGAGTCACAGTTTATATTGGGGAACGAATCAGTACATATTTTAGATAGCAGGTGGAGACTGGAAACAATCATAAATGTAATCCCTGGACCAAGCATGTAGGCTTATTATAAACATAGCCATGAATATTTAAACACATAACGTTTGTTATTAAGATGCCTATTGTTCATTGTGTTTCAATGAATACACATATTCGTAGATTAAATACTAGAGTTGAGTACTTAAAATTTGTAAACATAGTACTAAAATTGGATCAAGTTTTTACCCTCATCCACAACTTGATTCTGACCTTGAAACTCAATGACACTCTACACTCACATGTAAAGGAAAGATTAGATTTTATAACTGGAATGATTCAGTTTTCCCCTGCTAAATTTATGTTAGTATTATGCGAGTGTGACTATTGAGTAATGAGTCTGATAATTCCGTGGAGTTTGAATGCTAACCTTGAAACAATTCCCGAGGAGATGTCCTGAAATGTTTTGACCAATGTCAGTGTTGTTAGAATAAGTTTATGGACACCTGGGGTGTCTGTTGTTTCATTTAAGGTAAAAAAAAAAATCAGAACAAAACAAATAACAGCCTCTACTCTTCTTACTTTATAGTCATTCTTCTGGTTTCATTATGTTATAATGGTGTGTGTGGTATTGGGGGTCACCTCCAGCACCATAGGGAAAAGTGAGTTTTGATCTGGGAGTCTGAGGCAGGAACATCATGAATTTGAGAGTCAGCCTTCGCTTCCCTGCCACAAAACAAAACAAGAAAGCCTTAACTTTACAAAATATAACGTTTTTTTGCTACAGTATGACAATGTTTTTTCAGTTAGATCTTTCATGCCAGGAAACCATACAAAAACACCCATACATAGCTTCTTACAGATGAACTATCAAATTGGGAAATGTTTCTCTCCCCCTCCCTTCTAAGTAGTTTTGGAATCTTGAAGATCTCAGAAAGGTTGAGATCTTTGTAAGGCTGAGATCTCTTTTCTCCTGACTCATATTTACCCCATCTATTAGACAAGGGCATCTTATTTTGAGTTGTGGCTCAGCGAGGTGTCAAATGCCCAATTTCAAATTCTTCCTCTATTTCCTCCAGTGCTTTAGCATCTCTAATGGCTGGATGGGAGAGAAGATGGGCACAAATCATAATGTTCAGGTCAGTCAGTGCCCATCTTTCCCCTAGAAGAGAGGGCAGAAGAATATGCATTTAAAGTTTGAGGGGTGTTTTGACTCCTTTGGCCTTTTGTTGTATTTTTCTTAGAAAAAGAATAGTTAAAGTCTTTCTTACAAGTCAGGTCCACAGAAACTTCACTGGTGAAGTGATGAAATATTGGTGACAGTTACCTCTGTAAATGTTTGAGACAAAGAGAACTGATGGCTATTTGTAGCGAAAACATAAATCAGTGCATTATGACACCTTGATTTGGTTTCAAACCACTAGCAGTGTTAATAGTGTTAGCCACTGATTACTCCCACAGAAAGACTGCTCACCTAGGTCTTGTACACTCACATCGGTGTAGCTGATCCCCAAGAGAGACCTGCAATTTACTGGCCCAGGATATACTGCTTCTAGGAGATCTCACTATCTTTTATAAAACAAACAAAACAAAACAAAACAAAAAACCCCAGGAGACTGTTTGTCCCAGTGAGACCTGACATGCAATTGGCTAGGGTGATAAACCCAACTAGAAGGGATTAGTTAACTTTTGACCAATGCTATATTAAAGGTAGACACTCAGCTAATCGTCTTTAGTGATTGCCATCGACTCATCCATTATCAGTATCTAGCTGCCATCACGTTTCACTTTGCTAACAAGCTCACATCCCACAACTGATGCCGACAATGCAGGTCCTTGAAACAAATGACATGTTTGGTAAAGCAATCTTTTCAAAACCACTGTGCACTTCCATGTTTGCCTTTTCTTCTAGCTCAGCATCTGTTCATCTGGTTCCCTCAGATGAATAGACAAGATCTGTCCCTTGATCATTTCTGAGGCCCCACGATTTTTGAGCTTGATTTGCTATTATCTCAGGACTAGGAAATGAAACCTCTTCCATTGAATGTTAAGTTGTTCAACACCAAAAGACAATCTTTATGCCAAAGGCACTAAATTTAATCATATGGAAACATTTCATAAGACTTTCTGATAAAACAGTGATAAAAAACAATGTATGTGTGTGTGGATGGTGGGCAAGAATCTAGTAGATCTAGATTAGAAAAAAATATTAAAGACACCATTTTTGTTGTTGTCTTTGCTATGGGTCCTTGAAATGTTCACAACGATGTAGAGCTTCAGACCTGAAGTCTTGGTCTCTCTGGACTGGCTCATCTGGTCAATATGGATGCAATTCATTCTTTAGTGAGTGCTGTTTATCTGCAAGTTTCCTTACATGAGTAAACCTGAGGAAGCCCTAATCTTTGATTAGCATATATCTGGCTTGCATGTATGTGATTGCCTTTAATTGAATATCGAAGTTAAACTCTGATGCTGCCATTAATAGTGTACTCACCTTGGCTAAGGACAAAGTTGGAAGGCAGTACTTCAGTGTCAGAATTAGAGACAAGATTCAACTTTTATCTTTGAGAATACGGCCTGGAAACATCCTTGAATTAGAACATAAGCCTGAACAAATATTAAGTCACAAAATAAATTACCATTGATAAATGTCAAATCTTGATATACACTAGATATTTTATCAAATCTATTCTTGCTTCTAAGTATTATGAATTCAGCAGCCAGATACATTTCGAGACAGGGTCTCTCTGCGTAGCCCTGGCTGTCCCAGAACTCATTCTGCATTCAAGACTGGCCTCTAATTCAGTGATATGTCTGCTTCTGTCTCCTAAGTGCTGGGTTCAAGGTGTATGCCACCAGTATGTGTCCTGATACATCCTAAGTACATTAAATAAAAGTAGATCATTCTGAAAAACTAATTGTACATTTTCTTTTATTTGTGTAACTATTACCACTACTACTACTAGTAATAACTGTATTATTATTATTAGTAGTAGCAGTAATAGTGTTTTTTGAGACAAGGTTTCTCTGGGTAACAGCTCTGGCTGTCCTGGAACTTGATCTGGCCTCAAATTCAGTCAATCACTTTCCTCTGCCTCCCAAATGCTGAGATTAAAGGTGTGAACTATCAGGTTTGCTGTACATTTGTTTTTCATTTACACTCACTTCTTTGAGTGTGTACCCCCGGGCAATTTTTTTTTTTTTTTTTTTTTTGGCATGGCAAGGTGCATTCTGTAGCTTTCACTAATTGAAACTTATTTGGTACATTTATGGTATTCTGTAAAAGGACTGTAAATGCACACATAAACATTGGTTTAGGTTTAAAGAAGATGTCCCAGGTACTCTGGTGTTTAAAACTAATTTATAGTAGAATCAGGAAAGGGGATTTCTCAACTAAGACACATGGTAAAACTTACTTCCTTTGTGCTAGAAAAATAGAACTGCTGTGGTACAAATATGTTAAATGATTCGAATGCTTAAATCTGAGTTTTGTGTTTGCCCTGAATGTCTTTCTTCTTACACACGCTCGTGCGCGCGCGCACGCGCGCACACACACACACACACGTATTTATATGTATCTTAGTATACTGAGTGCTAGGACTGTAGGAACATGCCACTGTGGCCAGTTATGGTTGATTTAGAAATGCATTGTCTATAATGCAAGAAGTGAGACTCCTCATTGCTTTTCAGTTTGAGCTTTGGCCTCAAGCTTACTGTAGTGTATAAGGCTAAGTTTCTTTGTTTATGCCATGGACTTTTCTTGTAAATGGTTACATTCAAGGCACAATTTAAGGGCTATCTCAGGAACTTCTTTAAGTCTGAGGAAGTCTTCTCAAGGAAGCCTTCCAGTACATTTCTTCTTTAGTCCATCAGACAGTTCAAACCTAGAGGATAGCTGTATTTAATCAAAGCCAAAATGTCAGTCATATCAGAAAGCATCCAATATTAATCACAAAATTACTGTGCCTTAAATTAACTGGATGTTTAATGGTGTGTCAAGAGATAACTGGTTTTATGGACAAAATGGAGTAAGAGACAGAGAAGTGATATAGTTGGGTGTTAATGAAAATTTAAAATTTGCACTGCTATGTGATTGTTTTGGCACACTGTCCTCCAATAAATGAGTTCAATGAGTGAATAACTGGGATGTTTATTTGCATGGCATATATTGTATGCCTTGATTATATTTATTTTTTATTGTTTAAGTATTTCTATAGAATTATGGTCTGAGACAGCCTGATTTGTGGGTTCTTGTCTCCTAGCTCAAATTTTCTCAGGTGGAACTTACATAAATGAAATTAAATATCTCAGTGACAAGGCCTAAGGTTCTTCCATTTAGATTATTGTCCCAGTTGAATGTATTACATATGTACATTTAAAAATTATCTCATAGGAAACAGAACAAAAATCTTCAATACCCATGAATCTATTTAATGACAATGTGACTACTTACTCAAAAGTGGTGCTCAAAGATTCAGTATACCTCAGGTAGGAGATGTAGCCCTGTGGTAGAGTGTTTGCTTAGTATGTCCAAGGCTCTGGGTTCCATTCCTAGCAATGGAAGAAAAAGAATGTTCAGTATAGCCAAATGACATAGCTAACTAACAAAATCCTGAATTTTTGTTTGAGGTGGATATTTTCCAGTGTGTATAATTCTCTCAATTCTCTTAATTTTGTGAATAAGATTGCCCAACCATTTGGAGGCATAACTACAAGCAGGAAGCAGATTCTAGATTCCTTAGAATCTGTTTGCTTGATTTAACATTTAACTTAAAGGCAAAGCCCAAGCCTGTTTGTATTTCTGATCATTTTCCATTTCTTATGCCCAGCACTTCCCCCCATGTTTCTGCAGTTATCTGTGCCAATGATCATGGCATAGTAAATGGTTACATTATAAATACCATGCTGTTAGACACATTTCTAACACTTCAGAAAAGAATGCCATCGCTTTGCCTATAAAGAATATGAACAGTAGTTCTTTCACTTTCTCTATACTTCTGTTAAACAGACACAACAACAGTGTTTGCTGACAAGGGAAACTAATTCTAAAAGTGACTTCTAGTATTATGGGCCTTAAAGGCTTATTTTCCCATTATACTAAAGAGATAACCTGTTTGAACCCAGCAAATCTAATGTAGATTTGCTGAGAAATAAAGTGTCTTCCACCAAACCTTTTCAATACAGCCAGTTCTGTCTAATAAGCAGTTAGGTTCCAAAATTTCCTTTTACAGTTTTAGCTTATTTTAAACCTACCATTTATTTCTCTAGTGAAGCAGCGATAGTTGGGGCTTCCAGATTAAGTATTCAGAAAGTGTATTTTTCTCTTATTTTAATGTTAACTCATGGTATTATCAGATGATGCTAGCATAATTGTAGTGTTGGATAATTCAACTGTACATGCCAAAGGCACAGACTCCTTGACGCTCTCCTCCTTCAGCTGCCAGGACACAAATGGGTATGGTAAAGGTGGATCTCTTTTCACATCTCCTTGAATTAAGTGGGTCCAAGAATTTTAAATTAGAGTGTTTGTGTTGGTCAGGGGATGGTTGGCTGTGGGGCTTAGTCCTAGAATATGCACTTAGCATACATAAGGCCCTGAGTTTAATTGCCAGCATCAAAGCACAAATAAATTGGGTGTGGAAAAGGGAGGAGAAAAGAGAAAGTAGAGAACAACAGGTGTGGCATGAAGAGAAGCTGAGCATAACATAGAGAGATGGCTCAGTGGTTAAAGGCACTGACTGCTCTTCCAGAGGACCAGGGTTCAAATCCCTGCACCCACATGGCAGCTCACAACTGTCTGTATGTCTGTAACTCCAAGATCTGACACTCTCACACAGACATGCATGCAGGCAAAACAGCAAGGCACATAAAATAAAGGCAAATAATTTAAAAAGAAGAACAAATTGCCATGTGTATTGGCTGACTTGGAAGGCTGTGCTTCTGTGGCTGGTGCTGTACCTCTGGGAGAATGCACAGGTGAGAGGCTCCGGGGTTCCAGCAGAAAGCAGCCGGAGCCTTTGTGAAACAGTAGCTTCTCTTTTCAGAACCATGGTCTTGCCTTCTTCATCTATTTGGCTTGATGAAGCCTCCCCCCACACCCGCCCCCTCCCGGCCAATTCACATACATCAGTGCTGGGGAATAAAGCTCTCTCTTATCTTAGTTTAAAGCTTGGGTTTCCAAGGCAGATGCAAAGGAAACCTGTAAACAAACCAAACCTGTCCAACTTAGAGTCTAATGAAAGAGCAAGGAAAAGCATTTTTGCAGCAGCCAATTCTTTCTCAGTTCTATCCTGTAAAGAAACTCTCCTTGGCTTCCATTTCATTTTGTTTTAGCATGAAGTAATCATTTTTACTCCACAAAAAGCTGTAGTCTCGACTTTGTGTTTGCATTTTTTGCCTTCCGCTCTCAAAACAGGCACACATCCTATAAATGGGTTAATTCTGCTATCTCGAGGACAAAGTACGATAATGCTTACACAAATGCTATTTGCAAAAAAGAACTGTACAAAATCAGAAAGTCCTATTTTAGACTGTGGTTTTGGCTTTTTTAGCTCCTGAAAAAAAAGTTGCCATTTCCGGAGAACTCTTTGACTATATTATTTACTTAAATGGCAAGTTTGGTAAATGCAGAATGTTTCTGCATTTTCATCTAATTCTATAAACCTTCCAAATGTACCTTGTTTACTACTGATTTTGAAGATAATTACTGGTGGATCGTTTGTTTGTTTGTTTGAGACAGGGTTTCTCTATGTAGCCTTGGCTGTCCTGGACTCACTCTGTAGACCAGGCTGGCCTCAAACTCACAGAGATCCACCTTCCTTTGCCTCCCAGATTCTGGGATTATAGGCGTGTGCCACTGTGACAGGCTGGTGGTTTGTTTTCTTAACATAAGACTTCAAAACCATTTTAAATTTGCTTTTATTCTCTTTTCCTGTCATTGAGACAACTTGTTGCATACCACCGGTTGGCTTGGAGCTTATTATGTAGCCCTGACGGGCTCCCAACTCACCATCCTCCTGCCTCTGCCACCTTGTGTGCAAGAAAGTCTTGTCCCTTGGCTTTTGGAGACTGTGAAGAAGGTAGGTGATTGCTAACACTGGAAAGGAGCCCTGTAGGGGAGTTGCTTCCCAGTAGCTCTCACTGGTTGGTTGTGAACTTCCCTACATTTGTAAAGACTCTCCTTATTGTTCCATAAAATTACATTTCTGTTTTGTCTTTTCAGTTCCTTCTCTGCTGTTTTCAGAATGGTGCTTAAAACTAAGATGAAAGACCTGAGACTTTCTATCACGAAAACAGTTTCAGTGACAGGTTTCACTAATTAATGTGTGACAACGGGGAGATTAGCCTTTCGGTTAGCTTTGTGTTGAAGCTATAGCATATTTTCAAAGGCTGTAACTCAGAACATATTGGAGTACAACATGTTTGAAATACAAATCTTCACACGTGGCTTTGATTACAGTATGCACACCAAGTCCAGGCACAGTACAGTAGGGCTTCCATAATGTTAAAACAGGAAAACTTATTGCAATGTAAACGTTTTGGATCTTAATCCTTCTACTGCGGAAATAGGAAAGACTAACTATAAGGAGAGTTGGAGGGGCAGGTTGTAGAGTCAGACCTGCGTTGATTATGCATGAAGAGGCTCCTTGGATTTCTGAGTATCAAAGAAGTGAGTGGAGCACATGCGCTTTTAAATGCCGGCATTTCCTTCCCTCGGTGGAAAAAGCACATACTCAACCCTGTATTAATAAAGTCACATCCCTTTCTTGTGGTTTCCATACCACCACAATGTGTTTAACGTCTTATTGGAATATTATCTCAAGGGGCCAAATATTTGAAGCTATTGAGAAACATTTGATGTGAGTCTTTGTTATTGGGCGGAGAGTCACAGGGTAAATTTGTAGGAGTATTATCTGACCATACTTCTGTAGATATAAAAATATAATAATCAATTGAAATCTAGAGCAGTCCAGCTGGAAGAGTGAAGAGAGAATAAGTAGGAGAAAACAAAAACCAGGTTTTAGAAAATAATTTAGGTGTGTAGACAGTTTTAAATTAGTGGTGAGGTATTAAGAAAAAATTACTTTTAATCCCAGCACTTGTGAGGCAGAGATAGGTAGATCTATGTAAGCTCGAGGCCAGTCTGGTCTACAGAACATAGCAAATTCTAGCCTGTCTGGGGCTACAAAGTGAGATCGTGTCTCAGAAAAAAGGAATTATTTTTCTTTTCACTTGAGCTTCTAGGTTAGATATTTCTGACAATTCTGTAATTTGCTAAGTACAAAAGTGGTTCCTGGGGCTAAGGCTGTGGCTCTGTGCTACGGGTGCTTGGTTGGTACACTGGGTCCTGGTTTGCTCCCTAGAATCATAAAGAGAGTGGTGCACAATTCATGCTTTATTTTCTCTACTTTGAGCTTCATGTTTGCTTTGCAGCAGGGAGGATGAGACCCAAGGCCTTGGACACGGTAAGCAAGCGCTTAGCCACTAAGGTAAACTCCTGACTCAAATGTCAACGAATTCACAGGCTTTATTATCTTGAAGCCTGAACCAGGAAGAAACATGTTTAACTCTCATTTCAGCCCCGAAGATGTACTATTGTGATTCTGCCCCAAGCTGGAGCAATCCTCTGTCTAACGGTGAAATATTTGTGTTCAAACACAATGCAAAACCACTCAACAGAAAAGTCCTGTGTAAGGCGGCCCCAGCTCAAAGTCACGGAGGGAGGAAAGAGACAAGACTTGGAAGACTGGAGAAAGAGCAAAGGGTTGCCAAGTCAAATCATTTCCTCTGAGCCTGGACGGTCACCCTTTTCTGTGCTTTGGCTCCTACAATTGACTTAGGAGCACATTGCTTGCACTCTTCCTCAGGGGTTTTGTCATCACTCCCTTTTTTCCTGCATCTTAATCTCATCCGATCAGGTTCCAACACTTTCTCATGGATTGCTATTGCCTTTGCTTGCTCATGGGCTCTCCCCTTTAGGTAGGTTCTCTCCACGCTTTACATCCCAAGGTCAGATGAATCTTCTTAACACACCACACCAAAGTACATATATCTTTTAGAGCTTGCTGTAGAAGGTCTTTTTCATATAGGCCTCACTCTCGCTTACCACAGTTTTAGCATATACCTTTCCACACATCCAGTAAAAACAAAAACAAAAAACAAACAAACAAACAAACAAAAAACCTTCGGAAATGGTTTGAAATAATAGTCCCATGAGAATCATTGTGTTGTTTTGGTATAACCCAGTCTTGTGGCCTCAGAGAACCCATTTATCTTTCTAAGTCTCAGTTTCCTCATCCATGTAAAGGAGATAATGCTAACACCTACTGGGATGTTGTGGGGATGGAACAAATGATAGAAAATTCGCATTGTTGGGAGCAGCAGGGTATTTTAGATTATTTCTATCAATCACTCACTGGTTACTTGTTGGGTGACAAGCACAGTGGGAGCTAGTTCTGGAGGGCCCCCGAGAGAAGCTCATCAAAGTTCACGGCAGTCACACAAAAGTAGTTTCCAGGCTGTCTCTGTCTGAGCAATGGTGCTAAGCAGTATAGAAAACATCTGTTGTGTGTCACTGGAAGGAGATGTCTGGTGGGGCAAAGCTTCTGGGAAGAGGGATTTGAAATGGGCAGTTTTTGGTGTTTGTTTTCCTCTGTTTTGGATACAAAGTCTCATGTAGCCTTGGCTTGAACCAACTTTGTAGGCGAGGATGACCTTGAACTCACTCTCCTGACTCAACCTCCCAAATGCTGGCATGGATTACAGGACTACAGCACTATGCCCAGACCAACTGGATAGGGTTGAAACTGGAAGACATGTGGTAGGGATATGGAAAGGAAACACTTCAGAGAATCATATCCTGCTTGGGGCACCTGAGGTGGGGATCTGTCTCTTTGACTTTCTTTTGGAATGAAATTCCTTGGTCTTTGCTCAGGAGCAAGCAGCTAGTCCATTTGTTTAATACTATTAAATGGGCTCCGTATAGTACCTCCTTTGACTATGGATGGTATAAATTGGGCTCTGAGAGATGATGGTTCCTTTTGGTGCAAGAATTTTCTCCCAATAAACTTCTTGTTGGGAGCAAAAAGAGGTGGGCCTAAAGGCGGAAGTAAGATTGACAAGGAACTGAGCAGGATCTGGTTTAGTACTGGCTAGATGACATGAAAGGCAGCCTTGCTTGGTATCATAGAAGATTAAATAGGTCAGCCTTTGGGAAATAGGCTGTGGTTTCTTGTGATCTGATTTTGTGTTTGGCTCAATGTTATCTGGAGATGAGAAGGGGAATTTCCCTCAGAAGGAAGTGGAAACTTCTAGGGTCAGTCTTTCAGCTGGGGCAGCAGGCTGACTGTCTTTTGATGAGCAGGAAGGGAAGACTTACTTCTTTTTCTGAAGCCCCCGAAGAACTGTATTTGCAATCTCAGGAATGGAAATTCCTGTGGATTCCTGTTAATGTGGCTTTGGAGCTAGTACTTATTCTGAGCATACTGCTAGTTCTAAGCTCCTACCTCAACTGTCATGGCACCCTCTGAGCATTCTGTCAGATTGCCTTAAGATTATATACTTGAGGGGTTTAGCTTAGTGGCAGAGTTCTTGCCCTAGTTCAAACTGTAGTAGTGCCAAAAATGTGTAGACCTAAATAGGCTGGGTCTGATTTGGTGTTAGAGAACTTGTTTTTTAGCATCTCTGTGCCCCTGTGTACCATTCCCAGCACTGCACAAGTTTGGCCTAATTGAAAGAGTCTGGGGGAAGAGAGTTAGCATTCTGCTTCAGTCTGCTTACTTGTGATGTCATTGCTTACCTGCCACGGTGGTGTGGTCCTGCCAGGGCCATATAAAAGGACTAACGTCCACGTGGCTCTCTCTCTCTCTCCCCTCTACCTGCTCTCCCCTCTTCCTTTCTCTCTCTCTCTCTCTCTCTCTGTCTCTCTCTCTCTCTCTCTCTCTCTCCCTCTTCTCTCTCTCTCTCTCTCTGGGGTACCCCAATCCCCTTTCCTTCTCCCCCCTGTCCTCACTTAATAAACTCCTCTACAACATAATATCTGCTGCCCATACCTGGTTATACCTTATCACCTTATCTTACTGCCTTAATTATTAATCATAACAAAGTATGTTTTCTCTGACAGTAATGTGGTGCCATCAGAAGTAAGCTTCCTCAAGAAGTCTGTCCTTAAGAAAAACCAATATTTTTCTTCCTCCATCACAAGAATCATAGGTGAACCTCTTACAACGAGTGAAAAGAGGAAAACAAGGAATTTTACCTCCCGTTGAAACAGAGTATCACTTTGTAACCTGCTAGCCTGTAACTCACTCTGTGGTCCATTCTCACTCAGAGTCATTGGTCATCAGGCCTCAACTTTCCTAGTGTTGGAATTATAGGTGTGAGGCACTGTGCTTGGCTCAATGGAGTAATTAAATCAAAGTATTATATGACAGGGAGCTTTCAAAATGAAGACCTAGGAACTAAAGGAAACTGTTCCGCAACGCCCTCCCCCAGGGTCCTTTTTGAGACAGGGTTTCTCTGTGTAGCCCTGGCTATCTTGGAACTCACTCTGTAGGCCAGTTTGAGGCCGGCCTTGAACTCAGATCCAGCTCCCTTGGCCTCCCAAGGGCTGAGATTAAAGGCATTTGCCACAGCTGGTTGAGATAGAGCTTGCCTTTAATCCTAGCACTTGGGAGGCAGAGGCAGGCAGAGCTCTGTGAGTTGGAGGCCAGCCAAGGCTACACAGAGAAACCCTGTCTCAAAAACCAGACACACACACACACACACACACACACACACACACACACACACAGAGAGAGAGAGAGAGAGAGAGAGAGAGAGAGAGAGAGAGAGAGAACCATTCCTGGTAAGCATTATTTCTATAAGCCAAAAGGAATCAAGAAAACAAGCAGCCATGCATTCTATATACTTCTGAGACCCCCAAAATGGGATTTAAACAAATAATAAGAAAACTAGCACGATGGCTCAGCGGATGAAGGTCCTCGCTGTGTAAGCCTGATGACCAGGCTTCTATCCCTGGAATCCTGGCAAAGGCAGAAGAGAACTGCGAGGTCTTTGTTTTGTTTTGGGTGGGTGGTTCAAGACAGGATTTCTCTGTGTAACAGACCTGGCCATTCTTAACTCGCGTTGTAGATCTCGAATTCACAGCTACCTGCCTACCTCTGCTTCCCTGAGTGCGAGTGCTGGGATTAAAGGAGTGTGCTATGGCATTTTTTTTTTTTTAATTTTTAGACAGGGTCTCTCTACAGAGCCTTGGCTGTTATAGAACTTGACATGTTGTTGGCTAGGGTGGCTTCAGGCTTCAAACTCATAGCGATCGACCTGCTGTCTCTGGAGTGTAGTTATACAACTTTCATTCCTACCATTCAAATATGTGGGCCCCGGTTCTTCACATTAAGTGAGACTTGTCTATCACTAGTCGCAGAGTTATTGAGATGCCATTGACAAATGCATTTCTTCTATGAAAAGCATTGTACACATTAAGAAAAACAACATTATCTGGGCTATGGGTGTAGTTCCATGAGACATCATTTCCCTACATGTGCCAGCCCTTAGTTTGATTTCCAGCACTACAATAAATAGGTAAAGAAATAGTGCTAGGAAACTACTTTTATTCCATGTGTTTTAGCTCTGTGGTGAACGAAAGTATTAGATAAACAGTCACTCCACATTTCTCCTTTGTATGAATACAGAATTATTCATGGTATTTTCTTGAGTAAGACACATGATAAACTATGTCCTTTCTAGAAACTAAAACAAGTTGTTTATATGAAAGTAAAGGTTGAGCAAATTTGACACCTACTACTGTTTAGAAACTTCTGTCTGCTACTGAAGTGCTAGCTCTTTCAGCCTCTCAAGTTACTTTTCTTACATATGTCACATTTCATCAATGCGGGGTTATCAGAGTAAGTTTCTTACTCAATGTGTGTGATTTGAAGTGTTTGTCAAGTAATGTGCAGGATTACTTTTTTCTTTTGCCTTAATTCTAGAGTATGCTTTCAGATACATTAAAAGAAGCCCAGGATACCACTTTGGGCCCCGGTTGCAAAGCCTTTCTCACCACCAGGTTTACTTGACCTTGGGTCTAGTGGGTTGGAACCCCAAGTGTGAATACTGCTCTTTCCCAGGCGCTGTTAACTTCAAAGCCACCTGGACGCATTTGAATGGGAAGAGTAAGTGGAAGCAAACACTCATAAAGTGTCTTCTGGTCATCATCTCTCCACCTTCACTTTCAGCTCCTCTGTCCATTCATTCCTAGCTGCATTTCCCTGCCACTCTTCTTGGAGGTGGAGGGGTGGGGGGGGGAGAGCAGTTGCCTGATTGTTTTATGCCCTCAATTCTCTTCTTGTGAGAGCTGCTTAGGGAGCACTCTCTTTGGCTTAGCAGATGGGCACAAAGCAACTTTGTTAGAGGTGTGAGTTGAACTTTCTTGAAACTTGAGAGCCACTCCTACTTGGATTTGAACTTTGAAGACCCAGAGGTAGGAAGTTTCCATAAAAAGGATCAAAACACATCAGAGCGGGGCCCACTGATTTGGGCTGGCAACTAAGGCTGCTAGGATTACGTTACTCGACAGCTCTAGACAGTGGACCCTGGGCCCTGAAAAAACCACTTCACAAATGTCTGTGTCAGTCCCAAAGATGACTGGAGAGAGCGTGAGGATAAATCAGTGCAACCTATCTCCATTGCTGAAAAAGCAAATCAAAGCATGGCCGAGTGAATATCATCCTTCATTCAACAGCTAATGTCTGTGCGAGACCGTTAGGTTCACAGCAGTGTGGCAAGCACAGAGAAATATAATTGTAGTGATATCTGCAGGAGGCTAGTGCCTGGTGAACACGGTGGTATCCAGTGGAAGCAGGAGTGGTGCCCAGTGGGGAGCATTGGTCCCTGGCAGGGGGCGAGAACAGGAAATGAGGAAAGAAATGGTGTATGGTAGCAGACCTGAATTGTGGGGTGAGGGCTAAAGCATTCACGCTGGTGAGATGCTTTTTGGTGCCTCCCAGAAATACTTGAGGAGTACCTCGTGTGACAAGATCCCACAGAAGCAAATGAGGATGGAAATCAGAGTATAGTTACCTTGTTGGACTCAGAGGCTGGCAAAGCCTCTAAGGCGTTCACATTGTGTAATCCATCAGTGTGAGAGAAGCATAGTGGCCATTCTTGGCGAGCTTTTACACATCCCTAGGAACATGCACATGGAGCTATAAAAGGACTCGAAGAAAATGACAAATGAGCAGTTGGAGGACATTGATGAGAAAGGTGTTAGTGAGAGCGGGAAAAATTAGTGGGCTGTTTTAATGGTACAGATGGGGATTCTCATGGCAAGCTTTTTACCATGCGAGGGCCTGGAACTTGTAGGTGCACTTTCAGACTGGTGCAGGCCATGAGAAGGAAGATGCCTGGCTGTCAAGCCTGTCTTCAAAAGAGCTGGCAAGTGGGCAACTGAAAATACAGAAAAAGCACAGACTGGAGATTAAAAAGACTCATTGGCACCAGCCCAGGACAGGAAGGGTGCAGGGAGAGATCCTGAAGGACTGGAGAGGCTGGCTGAGTCACAGCTCGGTCCTAGCACACTGATCTGTGCACACTGCTCCTTAGAACTGCACATGTATGCATGCACACACACTCATGTGCATGCATGCGCGCGCGCACTCACACACTCACACAAAATGGAAATGAAAAAGTGTGTGTTGGGGGCAGGGGGGCAATCAAGAGCAGTACAGAGGTAGAAATGACAGGTTGGCTCACAGGCTCTGGAGAACCAGATGAGTCAGAGAGAATGGAGACTTTTAAAGCCTGACCAAGGAGTTCCTTGTTGCCAAAATGTCACTTTTAATATCGACTATACTTTTGGATCTCAAAATAACTAAGTATGAGCCTGGCAGCAGTGGCATACGCCTTTAATCACAGCACGTAGGAGGTAGAGGCAGGCAGATCTTTGTGAGTTCAGGGCCAGCGTGGTCTATATAGTGAGTTCCAGGACAGCCAATAAAACAAACAAACAAACAACAAACAAACACCGTGTATGGCCAGAGATAAGCTTTCTACTCTACTTTCTTTTTAAGAAAATTATTTGTGGAAAACTGCATACATGTTACAATATATCTTGATTATATCTACCACACACAATACCCCATAATTTCTCCCTAGGCCTCCCTAACACATCTCCTTCTCAACTTCATTTCTTTTCTTCTTTTTAAAAAACATAACCCACTGAGGTCAGTGAGAGCTGCATATATGCATATGGGTGTGGGGCCAGCCACTGAGGCATGAGCCATCTATCAATGGCTAACTCTCAAAGGAAAGGATTCTCCCTTTCCTAGAAACATCTTGTCTGCAGGATGGCGTCTCTGTTCAAGGATAAATTACTGTAATTTATTATAAACATGTTGGTGGTTTTGTTTTTAACACAAATGAAAGATGATATACATATGTTCATAATTTACCTGAAACAATATACTACAGATATCTTTTGATGCAATTATGTGTATGTTTTTCTCATTCTTTTTCACAGCTATGTAGCAGTCCACTGGATAGCCATAATGATTATTTCATCATCAACATTTCAATGATAGACATTTTTCTTCCTTTCTTTTTCTTTTCTTTTAGTACAAGGTCTCTCTATGTAGTCCTGTTTATCCTGGAGCTCACTATATAGAACAGGCTGGCCTCAAACTCTTATTTCTTTATGTTGTCCCCAAATATATTTTGTTACAACCAATGCCTCAAATAACATATACTCAGGCAACTATTGTAGGATAAATTCCTACGAAAGGAATTGCTAGGTCAAAGGATATGTAGAGTTTAGCATCATCTGACATATATTGTAAATTTTTTCTTCAAAATGTTTGTCTGATTTAGTTCTTTCAGGAACAAATTAATCAAGATCTCTTCCTGGATGTTTATGGCAATTTGTCAACCTGCTCTTCCTACAACTGCAATAAATAGCAGTTTGCACCATTGGAAAGGATTCCATTAGTCAGCAGATCCCACTGAATGAAGGGTTTCTTAATTAAAATAAGCAGAAAGGCATTACTTGTAAATATATAAACAAGTTGATTATAGCAAGAGGCTGAATACTTCTAATAAGCATGTGTGGATATTAAATTAACCATGGTTCACAAGCCATCCATGGATGCATGGCTGATTGGAAATAACCACTTCACGGTGGTTACCCAGTTCCTCTCTGCCAACTGCCAAATGGCAGTCCTCCTTGTATGGTTATTACAGTTTGACGTAACTCATGCTATTCCCCAAACACATGTTACATGTCAAATGAAGGAGTTTCTCTCTCTAGTGGATATTTAAGAAAGTGAAATAAATCTGTCATATTTTCCCTATGTTAATCCATCTTTTTTATATAGATATGCCAGCTAGGAATCTTGGGTTGAATAAGGAATATATGTTATTTTTCCTTCACTATAATCAAAATATAAATTTATCAAAATTTAAATATGATAGTATTTTCTTTCATATTTCATCTTTTAAATTAATAATAATGATGAAAGGAGTCAAGAGTGGAGTGGAACACCTGTAATCACCAAGGAGGCTGAGGTGGGAAGACTGTGAGTTCCAGGCCACTTTAGGCTACGTAAGGAGACTCTGCCTCAATCAATCAATCAATAAATCAATCAATATTAGTCTATTATCCATTCAACAAATATATGCTTAGTTTAAAAAATTACAAGCTATATTCAAACCATCTCTATTGTAAATAAACTCTTTTTTATTTTACATAATTTATATAATATGTAACATTAAAATATGGGACTGGGAATCTACCTTCCTTGGTAGAGTTTGTCTCTTGATTGGTGAAACCCTGAGTTCAATCCCCAGCACTGCATTATTCCACTTAGCTGGAATCTTCTTCCCTGCTGGCTAGCCTTCATTGTGCCAGGAGGTACTTTGCAGTCTGCTGGGGAAGAATTGTTATCAACTGTCTTGATCAGCTTTGGACCCTGGGTAATAGCACTACTGTCTGGCCAGAAAAAAATATGTTCACTGATGTAACGGCGACAATTCTGTCATGGTAATAGCCAACTGCTTTCTAATTAGATTTAAAGAGGAATTTCACTTTTGGTAGCCATGGTGAGCATGGCACTGCTCTTGTTTTGCTAAATTGACAAGGGGTAGCTACCAAATTGCCTGCTAAATAGCTATATTTTTGCTCATAGATTAATGCTGTCATTAGCTTTGACCATTGAAGCTGTTCCAGGTGTCAACAGTTGACTGCAAAGACTGACAAACTGATCAAAATGATGAGAATAAATGACTGGTGAATAGTCAGGAGTGATGGTGCATGCCTTTATCCCAACACTCAGGAGGCAGAGGCAGGCAGATCTACTAGAGGTTGAGGTCAACCTGGTCAGCCAGGGATACACAGAAAAAACCTGCCTCAAAAACTAAATAAATAATAAATAGTAACGCTGACTAACTAACTAGCTAACTAGCTAACTAACTAACTAGCTAACTAACTAACTAACTAACTAACTAACGATGCGCTCTTGATCTTATGGCTGCTATGATTATCTACACAACATCTCTACAAGTCTGAGCTTCTCACCATCCTGTCATTAGGAGGTACTCAAGGATCCCCACCTCTCTCTGGGCATTTATACACAGTGAATGACTGATGGGTTAAGGGGAGACATTTTCTTAAGTAGTATAAAACTAGTGAAGTATCCATGCTCCTGTGAACCAACGTCTACCTATGCTCCTATAACTAATTCTGACAAAGTTACTGGGTCACACACACACACACACACACACACACACACACACACACAAAAGTAAAAGGGGAGCTAGTGGGAAAGAGGAAGGGGAGCAATGGGAGTGAAAAGGGGACAAACGAAGTAAGGAATATGTAAAATGTAATTGAAATACATTATATATAAAATATTGCATTGAACCCCACTATTACATATAATTAACCTTCTATTATTAGTATAAAAATATTTTAAGGGGTTGGAGAGATGGCTCAGAGGTTAAGAGTACTGACTGTTCTTCTGGCCATCCTGAGTTCAATTCCCAGCAACCGTATGATGGCTCATAACCATCTATAATGTGATCTGATGCACTCATTTGGCCTGCAAGTTGTACATGCAGGCAGAGCACTGTATACATAATAAATAAATCTTAAAAATATTTTTAAATGCATAATAGCTTCAGGAGGTAGGTTATGAAGGACGACCACTTCAGGAAACTTAAGTAATCTGCCCAATGTCTCCAAATTAGTAAGGATTCAAATAAACCTTGTGCTTAAGAGTGTTAGGGTGCTACAGATTCATATCCTATCACTTGCCACATAGAGGCACGAGGATCGATCAGGGGTTCAAGGTCATTCTCAACTATATATGAGATCCTGTCCCGTCCTCCATATGACACAAGCCGTATGCTTTGCATTCTTAGCCACACTGAATTACTTAAAAATGGCCCCATGTTGGTAGGGATTTTAGAAGCCACCTACAGAACTTGTTAAAGAGACAACTAAGCTGGGCGTGGTGGCACACGCCTGTAATTACAGCACTCGGGAGGCAGAGGCAGGCAGATCACTGTGAGTTCGAGGCCAGCCTAGTCTACAAAGCGAGTCCAAGATGGCTAAGATAACGTAGAGAAACCTTGTCTCGAAAAAACCAAAAAACAAAAACAAAAAATTAAAGAGACAAGTGTTCATTTGATGCAGATAGGAGGACACCACAGACAAGTTTGCTTGAAAATTGCCTGTGTTCTTCCCTTTACCAAGCAATATGAAGAAACTGGGAGTAAGTAAACACCACTTCATTTTTCTTTTTACCTTGTTATCTTTCCGCTTTGTGGTTGTTATTCTGTTTATAAATAAGGCTTTGCTATGTTGCCTAAACTGACCTTGAACTCTGTTTTCCTACCTCAGCCTCAAGAATAGCTTATGTACCTCATCTAGCCTAGATACTCCCCAGTGCCTTGGACTTCTCTGTAGACAGTAGGAAGTGTTGTACCAAAACAGGAAGACTGATACCCCAGACTCTTGGCCAGAGGTCTATGACTAAGTCAGCACTTGAGTAAAATGATCACACAGGAGAGGGATCTTCAGGGAGAGATTTTGGAAAGAGATGTTTGCACACGCCACTGAATTGCAAGCCAAAGAGTTCAAAAAGTCAACTATGGGGGCTGGAGAAATGGTTCATCACCTAAGAGCTCTCACTGCTCTTGTAGAGGATGGAGTTAAGTTCCCAGCACCCTCATCAGGTGGTGTACAAGTACCTGTCACACCAGCTCTAAGGGCCCTGATTCCTTCTCCTGGCCCCCATGTGTACCCAGACACATGCACACTTACCCCCACACAGACACAAGAACACAATTAGAAAGAATTTTAAAAAGTGTTTTAGTTCTACGTAGTTTTGCTGTTTCACCTGTTCCAGCTTTGGCCTTGGGAAGTTCTGTCACCCAGCTCCTGGGAACCCCTCAAGATTGTGGGTTTTTTGGTTTTTTGGTATAGGGTCTCATGTATTCCAAACTGCCTTTGAGCTTGTCGCCAAGGAGGATCTGAAAGATGGTCCAATTTCCCGCCTTTATCTTTTGAGAACTAGGATTGATAGGCGTGAACTACAAGGTCTGGCTCCTGCAGTGCTGAGGGTTGAACCCAGAGCTCTGTGCATGATAGACAAGGATGTTGCCAGCTGAGCTCCATTACCAAGCCCAACTGTGGTGTTTGAAGCACTATAGGACTTTGTTTGTCACTATAAGATTGGTTGGGCTTGGGCTTGGGCTTGTCTTGTGTGTAACTGCTCCAGTCCTAGGAATTAGCTTTCACTCTAGAGAGTCCTGGTTCTTTTGTTCGTTTATTTTTGTTTCTTGAGACAGGCTTTCTCTGTGTAGCCCTGGCCATCCTGAAACATGCTCCCAAACTGGGATTAAAGGTGTGTGCCACCTCTGCTCATTATGAGTCATTGTTCTTTTGTTTGGGAGAATGCCACTTGAAAACAAAGTTCAGAGTCTAGGTGTGCCTATTGTTATTGGGATAGCAGTCTGTCTAACTGCCTATGCTGAAGAACAAGAGAATACATATGTGTACAAATCCTGATATATCTAAAAATATTTCTTTTTATTATATTATAGTGGAGTTTATTAAATGAGCATGGGAGGGGGGGAGGAAAGGGGGATAGGGTACCCCAGAGAGAGAGAGAGACAGAGACGGGAAGAGTAAGAATAAGAGCCTAAAATATTTCTATGGTTATCTATATGTGAGTATATAAAGCATGAGTTTGGCCCAATTACTTCAGTTCTAATATGTTATCACAATATAATGATGTCATTGTGCTTACCAGAAATGCCCTGATGGGTCAGGCATCCTGGTATGCACACAGCAGATGTTCAAGCCATGTTGGTAGAATTGAATACCACCAAGCCTGGCATGGTAGCACATGCTTTCAGTACCAGCACTAGGGAGGCAGATGGAGGCGGATCTCTGTGAATTGGAGATGAGACTGGTCTACAGATCAAGCTCCAGGGCAGCCAGCGCTAAATAGTGAGGACCTGTCTCTAAAGAAATAAAAATAAATAAGTAAATATAAAAATAATTGAGCACCATCAGTGTGTGGGATGGAGAGGTACCTCAAGTGGCAGGGTGCTTGCCCTAGGATGGATGAAGCCCAAGGTTCAAGCCGCAGCATTACAAAATGAATTAAGGAATCTGACTTTACTTTGGGCTGGTGAGATGACTCAGGCCGTAAAGATATCTACTAAGCCCTGAGGACCCGAGCCTAATCCATGGCATGCACACGTGGAAGGAAAGAACTGACTCCTGACTCTCACACATGTGCACCCCTCTCACTTATAAAAGAAATACATAATGTATGTTTAAAAAAAGAACTGAAGAGGTAATTGGTATTTGTTCCCCATCATGTAACATTTACTCCTCAACTTTAGATGTACTAGAGACCTTTACACTCGCTGGATATTCACAAAACAATGTTTTTTGTTTGTTTGTTTGTTTTTGAGACAGGGTTTCTCTGTGTAGCCTTGGCTGTCCTGGACTCACTCTGTAGACCAGGCTGGCTTTGAACTCACAGAGATCCCTCTGCCTCTGCCTTCTGAGTGCTAGGATTAAAGGTGTGCGCCAGCACTGCCTGGTTCATTCAAAATAATGTTTAAAGACATGGAAATATTAAATACTCTAATTTGATCACTATACACTGTGTATATGTATTATACAATCAAGCAGCACCTTCTACATTTGTACAGTTAATGCAATACTTAATATAAATTAAAGAAAATAAATTTGACTTCTATTAATGTGTGTGGTGAGGTGGAGTTTATTTTTTTGTGGCTTTTTATTTTATTTTATTTTTTGGTGAATCACTACCCCTTTTTGTTCCCTGCTCTAGTGAGTTTCCAAAGCACTGCACTTCCTCACTTCAGAAGAGACTCTATAGCCCACTGACTGTTCCTTACCAAGTCAGAAGGAGACAAATCCTACTCAGCCTTACCCTTACCCTGAAGCCATTCTGAGGCACTTGTCTTAAAATGAAGGATCTTTGGTTGGTAATCTGAGCTGTTCTAGTTTGCTCTGCCTTCCCTTCCAGTGCTAATGACCTTCAGGAAACCTCCCTACACACACACACACACACACACACACACACACACACACACACACACACACACACACACACACACACACTGGGAACTGCTCTTTTCCTTGACTCGGTAGAGATTCACCATGAGATTTAGGTGTAAAGGGATGTGTATTCAGCCAGAGGCATGATTCTCCTTTGACCACTGAGTTTGAGTGCTGTCCTGGTATTACCTGACATCCTCTGACTAGGTACTGCTCTTGCTGTTTCCTATCCTACAGAGATGGCAGAGACAGGGCCCACCTCCTGGTGAGATGTTGCTGAGCAGGAGGAGAGCATGGACTCTTACTTACTTCAAGCTATTCCTCTCTTAGCTTAGCTGGTTCTAGATTCAACTCCATGTCCACCCTCAATTCAGGGATCCACCTACATTTTCTATTTCTAAGAATTGCTCATCATACTCATTCTGGATTCTGGGATCTCAGGACTCTTTCCTCACCCAGATTTCACTACAGCATCTGTATCAGCTCTAGGGTAGAATTCAGGAAAAAGAGCCTGTGACCTATGCAAACCATCCATCATGTTGTAAATCGGAAAGCTAAGTGTCCTTGCTACTAGTGGTTACTTAAAAAGAAACAGATACCCAGAAAATTCTTTTTGAAGAAACTCTGAGTTACAAAATTAAAACCAGCTACCAGCTTGGTATTGTATTTCTTTGGGAAATACTGTGGATTGTATTGTGAATGGCTGAATGGCATTTCCATTGGGAGATATTGTAACAGCACACTGTTCTTTATGATCCTAACACAGTATAAACAGACCTGGAGTTTAAAAAAAATCCATTTAAAACTTTGTTATTTATTGATTTTGTATCTTGTCCAGTTGACCTAGAACTTGCCAAGTCACCCAGGCTGGGCTTGAACTCACTCAATACCTCCCTGCTTCTGCCTTCAGAAGTCTCCACTCATTAAAACTCTTCCAGGGAATAGTTTTATATTGTCTAATTTTGTATTATACTGTCATAATGAATAAAAATAAATTTCTCACAGGAATAGTACCCCACAGCTGCAACTCCAGCACAGAAGAGGCCAAAGCAGTAGGATTGCCATGAGTTTGAGGCCATTCTGAGCTACATAGCTAGGCTAGTTTAGGTTACATGGAAAGACTCTATCTCATAAAAAAAGAAAGAAAGAAAGAAATCAAGTCAAGCTGGGTGTGGTGGTGCACACCTTTAATCCCAGTACTTGGGAGGCAGGGGCAGGTGGATTTCTGAGTTCAAGGTCAGCTTGGTCTACAAAGTGAGTTTTAGGACAGCCAAGGCTACACAGAGAAACCTTGTCTCAAAACAAGAAAGAAAAAAAAAATCCAAGACCAAAAAAAAAAAGCTTAACAAATAGGAATGGAAATGGTCATAAGGTTATCAACATGTGGTACTTCATCCAATCAGTACAGTATAAATTCTGTGTCCTACCCTTATATAAGTTGGAGCCATTAAAAAGAGTTTTAACATATAGGGTGCTATAGTCTAAAATTATAAGCAGTAATTTAAAAGAAATGAAAGTCTTCTGAAGCTCAGATTTTATATGAAAAGTTTCAGAGTGTAAGTACATCCAAGTCTTAGCTCTGGAAAACAAGCTGTATAGAATTCTTCACTGTGTTTTTAAGAAACACCACTATAATTAACTTTGGGCAGCTGCTATGTATTTGCACTTTTCTTAAGCTACAAAATTCTAACATATTTCAAGCATATGGAAACAAAGACATTCTTATCTTATCGAATGACTCAAATAACAAAAATGGTGAGAAGTATGTCAACTTTTTTTTTTGATTGGGCATGTACCCATTTTAGTCTTGGCATTAAAATCTCTTACAAAAATGTTTCTGTGAAAGTCTTCATTTAATGAGACATGTTAAAAATGTCTACAACTCAGCCAATGGTCCATTTATTTCTAGAAATATTTGATGCTGCAAAAATCTTGTCTAGTTAACACACTTGGCTTATTCTCTCATGCCACAGGTTTTTCACATCCCATTCTCAAAATTCTACTTTCATTGGCAGGGATCAACTGTTCTCATTTCCTTCAGGCGTCCACATTGTGCAGGACTTGAACATCAAATTGAGCTGGCCATATAATGAGGTTCTGAAGGTGTTTTAGGAAGAATATAAGCTCTGCTTCTATTAGGATTTCGGTTTCAGCATATGTCTTTAGAACACATAAACACGTGACCATAAAATAAAAGTAAAATGGAGTACTTTCAAGAGAAAATGGGTCAGGCATATCATCAGGTGACTGCCCTAGAAGGAAATGTTGACCTAGAAGGAACTCAGTGTCCACTGTGATTTTTGTCTCTCTCAATACTTAACTGGTTTTATGCTGAGATTTTTGCCTATACTGGTTTCTTTAAGAGTGATAGTTTCTAGGAGGTTGAAAATATAGCTCACCTGTCAAAAACACTGCTTGTTCTTCCAGAGGATCTAGGTTCAATTGTCCGGACCTGTAAAGCAGTTCAACCATCTCCAGCTCCAGTTCCAGGGATCTGACACCCTCTTGTCACCTCTGAGGACACCAAGCATGTACATAAGTAAACAGACAGGCATGCATGCAGACAAACATTCATGCACATAAAGTAAATAAAATACATTTTAAATTATTTTTTACATAAAAAAAAAGACAGTGACTACTGCTTAATGCTCATGACTGTGATAAGGGCATCATTTATAAATGAGGTATATTCTATTTTCATAAGATTTCCACAATTTGCTCAGAGATACAGTCTGGTACTCCTATCTTCACCTAGAGAGCTTCAAAATTGTTTAAACATGGTGCTCCAAATAGTCTTTGCTGGCCTTTGTTTTGCATAGGGAGTCCTGGGATCATAAAATTCTGGAACAAACTTTTAATCATTTGTCCAGATCATTTCTTATGCCACAATTTTTATAGACAATGTCTAAAATCTCTGGTTGTGGTGGCATTCACCTTCAATTCTAGGGTTTGGGAGGTTGAAGCAGGCAGATCTTTGAGTTTAAGGATAGCCTGGTCTACATAGTGAGTTCCAGGCCAGACAGAGTTACATGGTGAGAATAAGTGAGAGAAGAAAGAGAAGGAGGGGCGGAAGGAGAGAAGGAGGGAGAGAGAGAGACAGACCGACACATACACACACACACACAGAGAGAGAGAGAGAGAGAGAGAGAGAGAGAGAGAGAGGAGAGGGGGAGGAGAGAGAGAGAGAGAGAGATGAGGAGAGGAGAGAGAGAGAGAGAGAGAGAGAGAGAGAGAGAGAGAGAGAGAGAGAGAGAGAGAGAGAGAGAGACGGGGGCGCTATCTAAAACATTTTAAAACATGGTTTACATCAAGTCCTAAATTTTGCTGGGTCTCACATATATAACAGAGGAAATTTCCCAGCATTGCTACTTTTCTTGGACATCAGCGTCATTTCTTCCATGCCTTATATCGCAGGTACAGCTCTTTTGTTATGCACATGACAGTTGGTGGTTAAAGCGTCCCTTACTTTGATGTTCTGTACCAAATACTTTTCTTATGATTCTGAGACTCTGGCCAAAATTTCCCTCAAATTACCTTGGGGAGTGCTTTGAAACTAGGAACTTTAACTTGACATCTCTCTGGAGCTTAGCAGATGGCCTGCATGTTTTAAGAGTTTAATGAAAGGTGATTATAAGTAAGACTCCAGAGGCTAACTTGGTCTTGGGAAACATGATGGAAGGAAAGAGCTGCTGAGTGCTGATATCTATTTAAAGAGACAATTTTGATAAGACAAGCTGAGGCAAAAAGGCAGGGCCAAGGCTGGGGAGGAGGAAGAGAGAGAGAGAGCAAAAGAAGGACTTGTATAGAAATGAGTTTTCAAGCTAGGCCAGTAGAACTTATCAAAGCAGAAGGAATTTGTTGAATTTTAGGACATGGTGTTGCTACTGTGGAAAAAAAAAAAAAAACAGTCCTCAAATTGTATCTTTTATCATATGGCAGGGGGCGGGGATGCTCCTATGTTTTTGTGCATGAAGATGTGCACCTGTGTCTGTAAGAGTGTACTTGTGTGCATGTGGAGGTCAGAGGTCAGCTCTTAGATTCTCCACTGAGAAGTCAGGTACTATTCTAATAGGCTTATCTTTATATGCTATTTGATCTTTTCATGTTGAAGCTTTTAATATTGTTTCTTTGTACTGTACATTTAATGCTTTGATTATTATGTGAAGTGGGAAATTTCTTTTTCTTTTCTTTTTTTGGTCCAGTTTGTTTGGTTTTTTTATGTGCCTCTTTTACCCTGATAGGCATCTCCTTTTTTAGATTTGGGAAATTTTCTTTTATGATTTTTGTTGAAAATATTTTCTGTGCCTTTGGCCTGTGTTTCTTCTCCTTCCTCTATTGCTTTTATTGATAGATTTGGCTTTTCCATAGTGTCCCAGATTTCCAGGTTTTGTGTGCCTGTTTTTCTTTTCTTTTTGTGGATTTAATGTTTTTTAATCAAAGTGTCCATTACTTACATCTTATCTTCAGTGTTTGAGATTCTTTCCTCCTCTTGTATTCTGTTGTTGAGGCTTGTCTATGAGTTTCCTGCTCTAGTTCTAGATTTTTCATTTCCAGTTTTCCCTCAGTTTGGATTGTCTTTATTGATTCTATTTATACCTTCAGGTCTAAAGCTATTTTATTCATTTCTTTCCACTGTTTGTTCCTGTTTTCATAAATTTCTTTACAGGATTTACTCATGTCCCCTTTAAGAACATCTATCATATCCATCAGGGCTATTTTAAGGTCTCTGTCTTGTGCTTCAGTTATGTTGCAAATCTCAGGACCCACTGTGGCAGGGTTGCAGGGCTCTGCTGAAGACATATTGTCCAGGTTGCTACTGACCGTGTGTTAACACTGGTGTCTAGGCATCTAGGTTTAGGAAGATCGTTATTCTAGGTGCTGATGTTGTGTCTTGTCTATTGGGATGGTGTTTTGTTCCTTGGTTTCAGTTGTAATCTCTGGTTCTTAGGAGGGTGTGGTAGCTGTGTGCTGCCTGGTAGGGAATGCTTCTGGGCTCCTCCTAGGTGTTGCAAATGGGGGTATTGGGTAAAATGTGTTTCTAGGTATTGGGAGGAGTGGAGATAAGCTGTGGGTAGGGCACTGGTGTGTGCACAAGAGGGAGGGAAGCATGGTCTCCCACCAGATTTGCTTAGTCTCCTGGGAAAGGGAGCAGAGAGTGAGGAGAGGCCACAGAAGGTGGCCTGCTACAGAGCTGGGGATGAGACTGGGGGATTGGGTTGGGAGGAGCGAAAGGAGAGTGGAGATCTGAAGCTTGCCCAACTGCTTTGCTGGCCTACTTGCTTCTCTATCAGGCTGAGCTGGTAGGTTCCCAGGAAATGCTTGCAGAATTTGGGGCCTAGGATAAAAGGATGAGCTGGGAGGAAGGTTGGAGGAGAACAGCTGTGTCATATGAAGGAGAAGGAGCAAAATGGCCACAGCAGGTAGTCCAGGGGTTGAGATTAGAGGATTGGCTTTGGAAGAGAGGAGAGAGAGGAGGGGGAGGAGGGAGAGGCAAAGATCTGCAGTTAGCCACCTGCTTCCCTGTAAAATGACTGTCCTACATCTAGGGGTTTTGTTGTTGTTTGTTTGTTTGTTTTATGGTTGGGAGCAAAAACTAAACCAATATCTTTTTTCCGTCAGGGTCTTAATTTTTGCTATGTCTCTCATCTGAAGGGTGATCACATTGGTTCTTAAGGTTTGAAGAATTTGCATGTGCTGTGAGTGGTGGCAATACAATTTGAACTTGAATTTGGGCAGTGTGCCTGTGAATCCTGCTTTTCCATTAACCATAATCTTTTACTCTCCCTTCATTTCTAGGATTCATCTTTTCTTTTATTAGGCTTTAAACCTTTCGCTGATACTATTTCATTTAGCTTTCTTCACCATATTGAGATGTTTCCTCTTTCTCATTTAAACAGATATACCTTCTGACAAATGAATTGATTTCATGGTCAGTTGATAAGATGCCTGACATCCTTCTTTTGCTACCTTGTAGATGCTAGACTTTGAATTCTCTTAAGAACTTATTAGAGGGCTGGAAAGACGTCTTGGTTGTTAAGTGCACTAAGTGCTCTTCCAGATGTCCTGAGCTCAATTCCCAGCAACCACATAGTGGCTCATAACTACCTATTCTGGGATCTAATGCTCTCTTCTGGCCTGCAGGTGTACGTGCAGGCAGATCATTGTATACATAATAATAAATAAATACATCTTTAGAAAAAGAATTTATTAGATGGACTAAGATAAAAAAGTGTCAAGATGTATCTATAGAAGTGACTTAAGGAGAATTGTATTGTTAACTTTTAGTCATATTATATCTATTGTCATTTTCACATTGCACAAAGCATTGACTTTACTTGATGCTGCTTGGGGTTGAAAGCATTTTTGTGGTTGTTGTTTGTTTGTTTTGCTTTGCTTTGTGTTTAAATATACACATTGTTAGCAGACATCTTGATGCTGTTTAGTGTCAATTTCAGGGAAATGTATACTTACCCCAAAGAAAAAATATTTCATCATTTTTTCTTCTGCTACATGTACATTTTCAATTACTTTTCTCTGTCCTGTGAAATGGTCCTGTAGATTTCAGGAGGGTGGCCAGGCTTTACATCCTGGGTAATTGATGTTTTTCAGTAAAATTACTTGAGAGTGTTGCCTTCTTGTGAATATGGCCTGCTGAAATTCTCTTGATCTTCCTTTCTCTTTCTTGGCCTTCTCAAACACTCTGAGGTATAATATAAAGCTCCTCTGAACTACCCTTACTGTGTTTGTGAGGGAGAGTCTTTTCTGGAAAGGAGCTGTTTACTGATAATTGATCAGTCAGCTTTCTATTGCTATCACCTTATCATTTTGTTTATCCAATATGAAGAGTGAGAGATGCTCTCTCTCTTTAGAATACTCAAAGCCAGATGAAGAAAAGCCCTTCTGTATTCAAAACAGTTTTGTTTTGTTTTGGGGACTGATCTCACTATGCATCCCTGGCTAGAGTAGAACTCATAAATACCCCAGGTTGGTCTTGAACTCACAGGACTCTACTTACTTCTTTCTGCCTCCAGAGTGCTTAGATTGATGGTGCCAGCATGCCCAGATCCCAGTCTGGTTTCTTGGATTGTGTGCTTTTCCAGCTGCTATATCCCTTCATTCTTTTCCTTTGTTTTAGAAGTGGAAAAATGGTTGGTGTTGGTCCAATTTGAGATTGGCTATAATGAATGTGTAATTTACTTGCTTTGCTATATGTGGTCCCTTTGTAGTTCAGGCTGCTCTGGAGCATGATCTTTCTGACTCAGACTGCTGAATACTGGGGTTACAGGGATGCACCACCATGACTACTCCCCACCCCGTGCCTGAATTTTGATTTCTTCTTGCTAAACTGAAGATAAAATTTAGGGTCTTGTATGTGTTATGCAAATGCTCTACTACAGGCTTATACCCCCAGCTCAGGGTTGTTTTTATTGGATCAAAGTGATGAAGAAAAAAAAAAAAAGAAAAATTTCCCTAATAATTTAACACTAGTGCTAGGATACCATACAATAAAGTCTGCAACACATGACCTCAAAAGCAAGGGATCCTGGCTTAGGACAGAACAGTAGTAGAAAATGGGCTATCTATCCTTTCTTGGAGCGGTCTATGAAGTCTGATTGACAACCCCCTCCCTAGGCATATTATACAACATCTGTATCTTCCCTGTACATCTTGCCTGTATGTGGAGGAAAGTGATGCCCCTGTTTTTGAAAGCACAGGAAAGGAGGAGATATTGAAATCAACAGGCCTTGCTGTATTGCCCCAGCTTTTCCTATTAGACTTTTGCATGACCAACCACTCTTTATCAAACCCAAGGACAAAAAGACCTTTCATCTTTGCTTCTAAGGGTGTCTGTGTTATGTAGACGCTCATTTGTATTTTGTTCTCTTGCTTACCAATTGCCAATGTCTGTAGTAAATGAAGAAAATGCATTGATTTTTGTCCCTACAAACGTAGTTCCTTGTTTCAACAAATTCACTGTCTCATGTATTCAGCTCTGAGATATTTCTTCAGTATTTATAATGTATAAGGACTGATATAGGAACTGGGTACAATGACACACACTGTGATCCCAGGGTAAAAGGATCACGAATTCAAGGTCAGCTGAGTTATATTGAAACCTTGTCTCACAAAATTGTAACGGAACGAGGGAGTGAAACAAAGAAAAACCTCTCCCTCCCAATCAAAGACTATGTATATAGACCCTAAGAAAAATGGAGGGAAAGCATAATAAAACCCAAACAATCTTCATTTAAAAATTGGATAGAATAAACCAGAGTAGTGGTGGTATGCAATTTTAATCCCAGTACTCTGGAGGCAGAGGGCAGAGGCAGGAGGATCTCTGTGAGTTTGAGTCTGGCCTGGCCTGCAAAGTGAGTCCAGGAAATCCAGGGCTACACAAAGGAACCTTGTCTCAAAAAAACCAAGAAAAAAAAAAAGACTAGAACATACTGCAATAAGTCAATTTATATTCTTGAGATTATCAAATTATGATTGTCAAATTTAAGCCGTAATCTTTTTCTTATTCTGTTGCTTGCATCTTCTGCATATTAAAAATGAAATAGTGGACACAAAAAATGAGTATATGACAAACATTTTATAACAGTATGGCACAATTAAATCATACAGGGTACATAACTGACTATATTCTTGTTAAGTTTTGATTTTGATTTTTTTTTTTTTTGAGAGAACGTTCTGCTCAGTTGCCCAGCCTTGCCTCAAACTCCTGAACTCTCAACATGATCCTCCCATCTCTGCCTCTGAAGTAGTTTAAATTACAACTGTGCATTACTGCACCTGACTTGCCATTGTCCACCATAAGTATCGATATGTGTTTATGTATTTTGTGTCATTCACATTTAGGGCTGGGGATGATGACAGATGATTTCTTTCCTGTTTTAGTTGTGAATTTTTTCCTTTCTACTCTAGATCTCCTCACTTCAGCTGTCATCCTTTCAATATTCAAATCTTCAACACCAGCCTAAGCACATCATTCATCACTGCTGTGGGGCAGCCATTCTCACAAGCTCCACTCCTTTGTTAATGGAGCCCTTGTGCTCTGATGTTCACTTTCCCATATATCCAAGAAAAAGATTTATTTTGGTTTCAGCCCATGGTCACTTCCCAGTTGCTTTTAGGCTTGTTGTGAAGCAAGATAGCATGATAGAACTATGTGGCATGGTGCCTAAAACACACGCACAAAAAGAACCAGGTTCCTGATGTAAAACATCCCCCAAATGACCTAACTTCACCCTAATGTTTCCTCCATTCCACAATAAAACCATCAAATGGGACTAACACTTCCACGCATGAACTTTTAGAGTGAGTTTCATTTCAATGGCACCATAATGGGAAGTTTTGGAGAACAAACATTGCTGTTCACATGGGAGCTTAGTAGTCAGTTGAGAAGTTGGGGCACACATTAAAATAGTCAAACGTAAGTCATTAATATTGCTGAATGCCAAACAATCTTAACAAGCTCCATAACAACTTATCTTTACATTGAAGGCCTCCTGTGAAAATGTGTTGTTGGTGATGAAAACTACTATTCTTTCTTCACTGACAACGAAATGTATAGGCTTGAGATTGCTGAATATAGTTACAGAATAAATAGGGCTATAATTTTTGAGAAAACCTGAAATGATAAATCAACAGTACTTATCAATAAAAAGTGTCTAATTATGCAATTTACAGGCAAATGGGTGGAACTAGAAAAGGTCATCCTAAATGAGGAGGTAACCCAGACCCAGAAAGACAAACATGCTATGTTTCGATATTAGCCAAAAAGGACAGGATAACCACACTACAATCCACATACCAAAAAAGCTAAGTTACAAGGAGGGCCCAAGGGAGGTTGCCTGAATCTCCCTCATAAGCAGAAATAAAATAGACATCTGAAGTAGGTGGAAGGAGGGAGCTGTGAGAAGGTAAGGAAGATAACAGGGGTGGGGAACAGGAGAACACAGGGGGATGGGAGTGGGAGGACCCCAGGGGAAAGAAAAGAAATGGGAGGGAACACCCCTGGAACTCCATGGTGGTGACCTTAGTTTAGACTCTTAGCAATAGGTGTTAAGGAAGGGGGCTTGGAGGCTGGGGGTGGGTAAGGAGCCTGAAGTTGCTGCCTCCTATAGCCAGATGGGACATTCAGTAGAGGGAGGGCAACACCAACCCACTCACGCATAAAATCTTCCACCCAAAATTAGTCTTCCTTACAAGACGTACAGGGATAAAGCTGGAGCAGAGATCGAGGGAACGGCAAATCAATGACTGGCCCAATTTAGACCCATCCCATGGGAAAGAGCCAACCCCTGACACTATTAATGATACTCTGCTATGCCTGCAGACAAGAGCCTAGCATAGCTGCCTTCTGAGAGGCTCCACCCAGCAGGTGATGGAAATAGATGCAGAGACCCACAGCCAAACAATAGCTCAGAGAGTTTTGAGGAAGACTAGGAGGAAGGATAGAGGGAGCTGGAGGGGTCAAGGACTCCATAAGAAGACCTACAGTGTCAACTAACCTAGGCCCATGGGGGCTCACAAAGACTGAACCACCAATCATAGAGCTTGCAAGGGCTGGACCTAGACCCCCTACACATATGTAGCATATGTGCAGCATGTTCATTATGTGAGTCCCCTCACAACGTAAGTAGCGGTTATCTTTGACTCTGATACCTGCCTTTGGATACCTTTAACCTAGTTGCATTACCTTGTCTGGCCTCAGTGGGAGAATATTCACCTAGTCTAGCTGTGACTTTAGGTAGCCGGGTGGGTTGGTACCCCTGGGGGGCCTCCCTTACTCTGAGAAAAAAGAACGGGGGTATGGGGGAAAGGAGGAGTGAGGGCAGGACTGGGTGGAGAGGAGCGAGGGGCTGGGGTCAGGCTTGAAAGCGATTAAGTAAAGAAAAATGTTAAAAAGCAGTGTTTATATAGGTACTTACAGCAATTATTAGAAAATGACTTGGCCACTCATCACACAGCTGTTTTCTGTATGATGGAAAGGAACTATCTTTTTAGAGTGCTGTTTTCCACTTAAAAAACACATACTCATTAAGAAAAATTAGTGAAGGTGAAAAAACCCCACTTTCATTTTCCTGATCTTAGGACAGTCATTTACCTGAAGAGCGTGGTATCTATTTTATTTTATTTTTTGTTCGAGACTTTCATACACACACATAGCATGTTTTGAACAAATCTACCATACATCAATCCCTCCCTTCCAACTTCTCCCTTATCCCCAGCACTTCCCGTCCCTTCTTCTTGTATTCCTTTTGTACTCCTTCCAGGGGTCACATCATTGAAGGAAACTGACTCTTCCTCCCTCCGCTGTCATCAACTGCTAATAGCTCCTGAGCCTGGCGTAGAACTCCGAGATATCTCCTCTTGTAGTTTACGTGTGTGTGTGTGTGTGTGTGTGTGTGTGTGTGTGTATGATCCTCTTGATTTAGCCTCCCAAGTGGTGAGATTACAGCTTCCCATCGCCACACCGGGCCAATGTATATATTTTTAAGCCGTATTTTGTTTGTGGTAAACCAACTGTTCAGCGAGGTTTGATAAGAAACCAATCTTATTACCTCATCTCTTGGATCTTTTCTCAGAATATGGCGCTCCCTTAAACATCTAATGAGGACACAGCAGTGGGGATGAGAAGGCCACCTAATGAGATTTTAAGAAGAATGGAATATGACATCTGGCTGCCAGAACAAGCTGGAGTGTACAAAAATATTCTAAAGGAAATGAACATAAGCATTAGATCCTTTAAAATACAAGTGCTGAAAACAGCCATAATAGTAATTTAACATTAAATCAATCTAAATGCGTTTCTAAATAGGTTGGGTGTGCATAAGAAGGGAGAGGTTGTCTCTTTCCTTGAACACACACTGGTAACTCTCCACACTCAGAAATACACATACAGACTGGGACGCCAGCCTCACAGCGGGTGCCTGCTATCTCAACAGTGGACAGCACTGGGAAGCAGGAGACTCATTGCCTGTGAGATGGACATCACAGCCAACTGACCTGAATTGTTTTCTTTTCAAAATGGAAAAAAAAAAAACCACCCAACCAACCTGTTTGTGGAAATTAAATGTTAAAGAAGCATCTAAAACCCTTGAAAGTCAGGAAGTTTTAAGGTGGAGTGAGAAGGTGGCTATTTCCTCATCTCGGAGTTTTTAGCAGCTGTGTTAAGAAATGATTTGCAAAGTGCTGTGTACATAGCAGAGACTGACGAAATTGCACAGCTGAAAATTCAATGGCTTGAAGTGGCCCAGGCACTGAATGTGTTTACAGAGCTGAGATGCGGTTCCTACAGCGTCGGCCATGGGAAGCCAAAGCCTGAGGGACTGTCCTTGAAACCCTGTGCCTCCATTTTCACTCCTGAGATATTGAGCTTGGATTTTTTTCATTTACTTTTTGTTATCATTTCATCCAGAGGAGTAATTAATCCTGATTAATCTTACACAAGCAGTTATCTAGTGGCTTTGAGGTTTCTACTTTGAGAGAAGAATGTGAAGGGCTTGTATTGAAAACGTAGATAACTGTCAACTACGGTATGGTTCAATTTCGGGGAAATGGTCACTCCTTTAACTGCAAAATTTTGGAATTTGACTTAAGCCTGATTAAAACAATTTTTCTTCTTCTTTTCCAACGTGTGTGTGTGTGTGTGTGTCTGTGTGTCTCTGTGTGTGTGTGTCTGTGTGTGTGTGTGTGTCTGTGTGTGTGTGTGTGTGTGTGTGTGTGTGTGTGTGTCTGTGTGTGTGTCTGTGTGTGTGTGTGTCTGTGTGTGTGTGTGTCTGTGTGTATGTGTCTGTGTGTGTGTGTCTGTGTGTATGTCTGTGTATGTGTGTCTGTGTGTGTGTCTGTGTGTATGTCTGTGTGTGTGTCTGTGTGTGTGTCTGTGTGTGTGTGTCTGTGTGTATGTCTGTGAGAGGGAGGAAGGGAGAGGAGATGTATATGAGTAGGGAAGTGATCATACCACTGCAAGCCAGTGTACATCAGAGAGTGTGGGTCCTGGTTCTGAGGATCATCTCAGATAGCCAGGCTTGCTTGACAAGTACTCTCATCCCCAACTGAATTAACTCAGCAGTCTTTTGACCTGAGTTTTGAAATATTAACAGATTTTAGTAAGATAGAAAGACTATCTCTAAATTATAGAAACTTCAGAGGTACACAGCCGAAATGAAAATTCTTTGGACCAGAGTTTGGTTCCCAGCAGCCATGCTGGGCAGTTCACAACTTCCTGTAACTTGAGCTCCAGGGAATCCCACGGCATCTGCAGTCCACTCTTGTGTGCATAGCTGCACATAGTTACACACACCCACATATAATTAAAACTAAAAGTAACTAAAAATCCACCTAAAATATGTTGTAAGCAAATGAAAAGCAACCATGGCTACAATTGGAATCAAACACCGGTATTTGAATTTCAGTGTGTAAATCCTCACTAGTCCCAGGACTATTTTATCACCCAGCCCAGACTCCACAAACCTAGTACCTGCTCAGTTACTTCAAAGTGCTAGCTAGACCCAAGTTTGAATCCAGATGGCACCATAAACAGGCTGAGTGAATTGGAACAAGCTACTTAATTTCCTTTAGCCTTTCTTTCCTTATCTAATAAGCGATCATGATTCCAGGCACTTCACAAGGTTATTTTAAAAATGAAATTCAGTAGCAAAGAGCTAGCACAGTGCCTGAGCATGGTAGATGTCCCTTAAATTTTCCTTTATTCATATTAACTGTATATGACTTAGTGCGATTTTACTTGTTATTTGGTTGTGGGCTTTGGGGTTTTGTTTTGCTTTGTTTGAGGCATGGTCTCATGTGGCACAGCCTGGTCTCCAACTTTTTATGTAGCTAAGGATGGCCTTGACTCCTGATCCTGATCCTCTTGCCTCCGCCTCCCAAATGCTGTAATGACAGGTAGGTGCAATCACATCAGTTCAGTTAATACAATGTGAAAGATTTCAGTGTAATAACCAGAATGTTAATAAAATGAACAAAATATATTTATTATCAAAATTAAAAGTTTCTAAATATTACCTTATGATGGTTTCTTACAATTTTTATTTTGGTTTTTCAAGACAGACTCTGTGTAGCCCTGGTTGTCCTGGAGCTCACTCTGTAGACCAGGCTGGCCTCAAAATCAGAGATCCACCTGCTCCTGCCTCCCGAGTGCTTGGGTTAAAGGCGTACGCCCCCTCTATCCAGCTCCTTATGATGGTTTATAACTCAATATAATTAACATTTTAATCTAGATTTGAATAATATATTACATATGTATGTGTGTATATATGACATATATTATATATATGTACATATGCCCAATTATTTTATAAACAATCTCACTCTTTGTCATTCACTTTGAAACAGTCTTCAATTACTTTTTCCTTGAAACATAGAAGTGGGACTTTTAGAAATATGTTACTTCCATGAAGACTTTCAAGCATTTTGGGGGAGAACTATCATTACGAAGACTATTGAGTATTTTTCATAGTATTGGGATAATTTCAACATATGTATTATTTATAGGTGTGATTTGTTATATGAAAGTTTAATGTATGCACTAAGCCAACTTTGCCATCAGTGTGGTAATAGTGGTTGTTTTGTTTTTGTGCCTACTGTTTGAAAGTGAAATAACAAGTAAACTTTTTTTTATCTAATCTATCTATCTATCTATCTATCTATCTATCTATCTATCTATCTCCCTATTATCTACCATCTTTCTTCTACTTATCCGTGAGTCTGAGAGAGGATCACATGTAGACTATGCTGATCTGAAGTTTGCTATGGAGCTGAAGCTGACCTTGAACTCCTGGTCCTCATGCTTCCATTTTCCAAATTTTGGTATAATTTATTCACGGTAAAATTCACTCTCTTTGTTATGTAGTTTTTTTCTCTCATTGAAAAGAGATTTTTTTTCATATAATATGTTCTGATTACAGCTTCATCTCCCCTTCTGCATCCTTCCCATCCATGATTTTCCACTTGTCTGCCACACCTTGTAGTAAGAACACAGTATTAATTTTCTAAAAGTAAATGCTGATTTCCATATCTTAGATAAGCAGCCAATAAAATTTACATTATCTCTAAACTTGAAAAATATGCTTCTGTTGTATTAGATACATTGTATAGCTCATGATAGTAATAATAAAAAAAAAGGTAAATATACATTCAAATAGATTCTTTTCTCACTTCCCCTCCCTCTACTCCTTCCGGTTCCTCCCCACCTCCCCTTCCATCCAGATCCAATCCTTTCTATTTCTTATTAGAAAAGAACAGACTTTAAAAGATAATAAAATGTAACAAAATAAATGAAAAGATGATAAAATAAAAACTATCATATTGAGGTTGGATAAGACAAACCAATAGAAGGGGGAGAAAGCCCAAGAAAAGGCACAAGAATCAGAGACCCATTTGTTTGCACACTCAGGAATGCCATAAAAACACAAAACTGGAAGGTACACTATATGCAGAAGACTTTGTGTGTGTGTGTGTGTGTGTTTTGTTTCTGAAAGAGAAGGTTTAGTGTTATGCTAGCTGCAACGGGCTCAGATCCTGACTGTAAAGAACCACTACCTCAGCTTTTGGAGTAGCTGAGACTACATGCCATCATAGTTCTATGAGGTTTTACAATTGGCCATCACCCACATGAAGAGACAATATATTTCTATGATGTCCCAAAATTATTCAATTTCTTTGTGTACTCCATTACCATTCACCAACCAACCGCTGGTAACCATTCATCTGTTTTCTACACTTTAATGTTGCATTTGTTCAGATATCTGCATAGATTGAGTCTTATAATATATAGTTCAGTTGGGCATGGTAGAGCATGTCCCTAATCCCAGCACTCTGGAGACAGAGGCAGGCGGATCTCTGAGTTCGAGGCCAGCCTGGTCTACAGAGTGAGTTTCAGGGTGGTCAGGGATGCTACACAGAGAAACCCTGTCTCAAATACCAAACAAATAAGTAAAGAAATCAATAGATAAAGTGTAGACTCATTTGAGATTAGCTTTTTAAAAAACTTAATATGTTTCAAGCTCCATTCATAATGTTTTCTCCTTTTTTATTGCTCAGTAGCATTCTAGTTTATGACTATACCACAGCTTGTTTAGCCACTCACAACTAAGGTCCATCTCTGGGATTTTAATGAAAAAATGTAACTTCGTGATTATTAGAAAAAAGGATTTGAATTTTTTACTTTTCCTCTCAAAAGTAGATTCTGAGAAATGAAAGGAAGACATTTGAAATTTTCATAAATTCAAATGTTGATACTCTTCCTTCCAAGAATGAAATTGAAGAGACTCTTGCTTTAATGACAATTTAATTAAATTTTTTTTTCAGAATGAAGTGTGTGCGTGCACATACACTGAACACTTAATTTCCTTTTCCTTCTTTAATTCTTGGCATCTGAGAATCTATTCTCCCTTCAGTGTCCTTGTGAACAAGTATTCCTTTGATTTAGGACATCCAGAAAGTGCAGATTCTATTTCTTTGGTTAGTTTTAAATGAGGAAGTATGAAAGCAGAAGCAAGAGAGAAGCCCACCACACACATAAAGCCATTGTTTCCTTGAGAACTTCAGGTATACTGAACTTCTGGAGTTATTGACTAAACCTGAAATTGTTCTGTCCTGGTCACCTCATTTTCTTTTGTAAAATCATTATGTGGAAACTCTTTGTCTTGAAATCGAGTCTTAAACAACCATTAAGAAATCCTGCAACTGAACCATCTAAACGTCAATTAGGAATTAGTTCTACATGTTCTAATTTGAGCATATAAAACACACCTTTACAGTACAGGTTTTGTATGCAGAGTAGCTAGCATTGACTTTCTTTACTGATGGGTTTAGAAGAAATCCTGCAGATGGATCAATTGTATTTTTTTTAATGGATTTGGCCTAAGGCAGAACAAAATCTATTTTTTCAAATAGGTCTTCTGACGAGCTTATTGAAGTTGAGGCCATATAGCTTACTAGCTTCCAAATTGGAAGCACAATTTTATTTTCCGGGCGTAGGTGGCTGCTGCTCTCCTTTCCTGACATTCTCCTAAATAAGTAGCTAATTGTTAAAAGGAATAGACAAAAGTGGGCATTTCAAAAGCCAAGTCTGAACTCCCTTCCAGGTGTGAGAAGCCTATCTGACAATGAGAAAATGGAGACTTTGAACCTTTTCTCTAAGAATGAGCTCAGAAAAAAATGTATGAAACAGTGTAGAGTGGATTTTCATGGAAAGCCTTCCCTACTGGAGGGAGTTTATCAGTCTGCTTGGAGCAACATTATGCCTCTGTTCCCTCATTTCTTACCAGGAGAGGCTAGTTTTGGTCTTTCCCTATCTTAATTACTCCCCGTGGCTCAATTTTGGCTTTGGATTTTTTTTTTCTGGGATTGGCCACACGTTTCATTAGTCTTTCAGTCAACTTTCAGACTGACTCACCCAATTTAAAACTGTTGGTCTGAGAACCCAGACATCAAATTATTAGACAGTTTATTTTTCCTTTCTGTGTATTTTTTCCATATTCAAATTATGAAAGGAACAAGGAAAGAAAGAAAGAGCAAACTAAACCTAAAGAATTTAATCTTTCTGACATTTTCTTTTCATCTTTCTGTAACGAAAAAAAATATCTAGACTCCAGTTGACTCCAGAAATGGAACAAAATTTGTGTATGGGACCAGGGATGGGGGTGTGAGGGGACAGAGTTTCTCACTCTTTCAGAGGAAACCCAGTAAGCAAGAGAATTAGAAACCACATGTTTACTGCACAATTTAAACAAGATGTTTTCAGACAGCCCCTCCCCCTTGTTATTTAATTGGCTTTCATTCTGTTACTTTTTGCTGTAACTGAACCAAGCTTTTTGACTGCTGAGGATAAAACATTTTGCAATGAAGTAAATTTGAAGGTCACAAAGAGACACGCTGTGGTTATGATCCAGGCCACTTTTCCTAACACCTTCAGTGTGCTGATGGTGTAGTATAATCCTCACTGTTACTTTCCAAGTGCTTAAGAATTTTAACTTACAGGGGTACAAATAAAAGTGCTCTCATTTGCATTGTTAGTAAACCACTCCGCTTCTTTGACGTTTCTCACATGGAAATGGTGGGAAAGCATGAACCTAATTCTGCTTTCATTGTTTTTAAAACAGAAAAGCAGGCTTTAAATAAGCAAGAGGGAGGTAG
Source organism: Acomys russatus (assembly GCF_903995435.1). Taxonomy (NCBI): domain Eukaryota; kingdom Metazoa; phylum Chordata; class Mammalia; order Rodentia; family Muridae; genus Acomys; species Acomys russatus. The sequence goes on from NC_067169.1 coordinate 109,522,016, forward strand.
CTGAGTTCACGTTCATGGGCTCAGACTGTCCTACCATGTAGGACAAGTTGGTTTATTTTTGACACAGTGAGATTGACCCCGGGCTCATAAGATCATGGTGAGGATGAATCAACGATGTCTGCCAAGTTCTTTTATTCCATGTTGAGGATAAAGTTGTCTGTTGATTTTTCTTTTTACTAATACAGCATGCTGTTCTCACAGGTCAATTGGTTCCATAAGCTTGGTACCATAGGAGCATGTAGACTAAAGTGCAGAATCGAGAAATGGGCTGAGATCAGTCCTTTCATGGTATCAAGCGTACAAATGTCTGAAAAACTACGGAAGGCAAAACCTGTCACTATATAGTGAAAATGCCAGTCGCCAGTAGGACTTGCTATATCTCAACCAAAATATAAAAGAGTTCTGACTCAAGTGCTATATTTAATTCTTTTTGAGGGCTCGCTGTTTTCTATGCCTTTGAGACTACTTTGGCTTCCAGGGTTGGTTTTCATCCTTGTGGGTACAGAAACAAAATTCATTCTTGTCATCAAGGGGTGCTCTTCTTCCAGTGAATGGATTCACTCTTACAAAGCCCACCAGAGACTAGATGTAAATCAGAGAGTTGGTTAATTAGTTTGCTATGGGAGTGGCTCCTGGGCTGATAACTGAGACCAGCTGTCTGATAGGCACTGGAGTTGGTAGTGAAATCTGCCACTTGGAGGCTTCTTGAGCAGAGTCACAGAGGAGAGAGAGACTGGATTTTCACTGAGCTCTGGGGCTCTGAGGCTCCTCTGTTCTTCACTTTGGTGCTTTTATTTATTTATTTATTTTAATATATTTTATTAATTTATTCATATTACATCTCAATTGTTATCCCATCCCTTGTATCCTCCCATTCCTCCCTCTCTCCAATTTCCCCCTTACTCCCTTCCCCTATGACTGTGACTGAGGGGGACCTCCTCCCCTGTATATGATCATAGGGTATCAAGTCTCTTCTTGGTAGCCTGCTATCCTTCCTCTGAGTGCCACCAGGTCTTCCCATCCAGGGGACGTGGTCATAAACGGGGCACCAGAGTTCGTGTGAAAGTCAGTCCCCACTCTCCACTCAACCGTGGAGAATCTCCTGTCCATTGGCTAGATCTGGGTAGGGGTTCGAAGTTTACTGCACGTATTGTCCTTGGCTGGTGCCATGGTTTGAGCAGGACCCCTGGGCCCAGATCTGCCCATCATAATGTTCTTCTTGTAGGTTTCTAGGACCCTCTGGATCCTTCTATTTCCCCATTCTCCCATGCTTCTCTCACCTAGAGCAGTAGGATGTCCTCTGGTGCTTTTCTACCTAGACTCCTACAGGTGCTGCTCATCCTCTTCTGGTTACACTGTGGAAACACTGAGGACATCTTATAGATTTCTACTTCCCCTCACCAGATTGCATATAGATACTACACTGTTAAATTCCTTTGTCTCAGGGCTGGAGTACTGGCTGCTCTTCCAGAGGACCTGGCTTTGATTCCCAGCACCCACAAGGCAGCTCACAACTGTCTAACTTCTGTTTTGAGGGATTTGACACCCTCTCTCACATAAGCCTACATGCAGGCAAAACACCAATGTACATAAAAATAAATACATCTTAAAAATTCTTTGTCTCTGACTTATGTAATTTGTGATTTCAAATAAGCATTTTATGATAACTACAGTGTATCTTACTGTTTTAGAAAAAGGTTCTTTTTATTACGTAACTGCATACTTACACTGAAGACTACCAGTTAGACCTTTTCTTATCTATATGCACAGAATGTGATGGAGTTGCACAAAATCTTTGCCATCGTTTAACTGAACTCCTTCCTAGGGCAAAGAGAATGATGGCTTAGAAGAGAACAGACCATTTACCCAACATAAAAAAGGAGTAAGCAGCTGGAAGGTCGTGGCGCACACCTGTAATCCCAGCACTCACGAGGCAGAGGCAGGTGGAGCTCTGTGAGTTCGAGGTCAGCCTGGTCTACAGAGAGAGTCCAGGACAGCCAGGGCTACCCAGAGAAACCCTGTCTAGGGGGAGAAAAAAACCCAAAAAAGTGTAAGCAGAAAAAACAAACAACCAAAACCTGAAGTGATGGTAAGTTTTGAACTTGAAACATAACTACTGTTCTATGGAGTAATGTTTTGTTTTGTTTTTATTTGCGATCGTCCTACCCAGTCTCCAAGTGCTGAGATTACAGACACCAATCTACCCCTGGCTACAACTCACCTATTTCACATGCTGGGTTACTTTACTGTTTTCCTGATTCTTGACAGCCAGTCCATGATCCAACTTAGTCTGGCTTCTACCAAACTGTTTACCTAATTAACTTATTTTCTTCTCATTAAGAACTATGCTACATTGTTTGTTTGTTGAGACAAAGTTTCTTAGTGTAATCCTGGCTGTCCTGGAATGCATTTTGCAGACAAGACTGGCTTTGAACTCAAAGATTCACCTGCCTCTGCCTCTGAGTACTGGGATTTCAGGTATGTGCCACCACTGCTCTGCAAGAACTATGCTGCTTAAAGAAGAAGTGTCATTTGTAACTATAGAGTGGCTTGTTTTATCAACTTGCATGCCACCAATAAAATGCAAGTTACTAAACTCATCCTTAGAAAAGTTTCAGGTGACTTGTCTGGCTCCCCCTTCCTCCCATTCATCAGGAGCAGCAAAAGTCATGCAATAGGCCTTTCATAGATCCCCTGGTTAAACCTTGATCAAGAACAATGAGCAATTGCCTTGAAATTAACCCGAGATGCTTGGGCACAGAGATGAGATTGAGTAGGAACATGTCCTAGTTGAAAATGATTCCCAAGTGCTGTCTGGGATCTCTAATGTTTCCCATCTCAGTGCAAGGAGGAGTTGACTAGCTTTTGAAGCCAGTTTTCTTAGATGAAGCCTCCATAGTTCTTTCTCAAACTTTACCCTTTGCATTCCACTTTGTTCAAGGAGGCCACTTACTTTTTTTATCATCTCAGCCTCCATATAATTAGCCTAAGCTACCATCATCTCTCACTTGACAACCTATACATAAGCTTGCTTATTCCTGGTCTCTTCTTGTTGTTATTGGTGATGCTGCTAGGTACTGAATCTAGGCCCTCATATGTGCTACACACACTCTGCCACTCTAAATTCCATGTTTGCAGTATCACCTCTTTTATCTAATGTCCAAAGTAGAGCAGGAATGTTCTTTGAGAAAGTGAGATCTATAGCCTATAGGTACAGTTTCCAACTAGTTTCAAATACTCTAACAAGAAGAAAAAAAAAAATACCACCCTCAAACACCATCCCAGCCACATTCACTCCTTCTCTTCATGTTGTTCTCCATTTTCTAGCAATCCTGCCCCCTTCTGAAACCGAATCGAACTCTCTCCTGGAATTTAGCTTTTGTCCACTCTTTTTGTTCCTTTATGATCTCATTTGAGATGAAATTTGACAGACAGATAAGAATCACACCCACGGGAGGTGATTCATTTTAATATTACTGCACTGTGTGTAAATACTTTCCTAGTTGATCTGGTGGGTGTGCTCAAATCATTAATTTGAATCTGGAATGAGTTCATATTATCCACTCTGGTGGATCACTTAAAGGCATCCCAGCCTCTAAATAAATGGTCCTTCTCAAACCCTGAAGCTAATCTCCTATATTGATACTAGGTCCTCACTCTAGATAGTTAATATGAATTGCAAATGTATTTCATTTCAGTGGCTTCACAGTAGTATCTGGGCAATTAAACAATAGACATAATATAAGATAAAATATTCCCTCTCTGTAAAAGTGATTGCACGCTAATTGTTGTTAACCTGGGGAAGTTATTCCTCTGAGTAAACTGGCAGGCGCAGAAAAAAACATTTCTTCATTAAGGTTTCCGGGACTCTGTGTAGCATACTGCAGTAGTAATTTACACAGTGGTACCTTATTGGCCCCAGGAATTTAAAACAACTCCCAAAGTGCCTGCCACACTCATTTTGTTTTCATCACCTCATATATAAGCAAAACAATTTGGAGCCAAATGTTTGATTGGATTATGCAAGTTTTGGGCAATAGAACTGACATCCAATTAGGTTTTTTTTCTTAAGTTAATAATAAAATTAGCTTGCATTGCTTGAGGTCACACCAATTAAGAGAGAACAGGTAAGAGAGATGTGTGTGTGTGTGTGTGTGTGTGTGTGTGTGTGTGTGTGTGTGTGTGTGCATGCGCGTGCACGGGCGCTCGTTGTTAGGTTAGGTGGGAACATAGGTTAGGAAAACATCCTGTAACATATCAACTAAAAACCTTTCCTAAGTTACTGTTTGAATAGTACATACACAGAACTGGCTACATTGTTTAACATCCCAGTTTGATGCATAGGTAGGAGTGAGATGAGAGATGTTTTACAGCAAAGGGAAGGGCTGCTTCAGTATTGTAAGAGCTGGGTAGAAATTGAAAATGTTAAATTGACACCAAGATAATCAGTTGAGACCATAGAGATTTCCCACTTTGATGTCATCCATGTACCACCATCACCTCAACCACTACTAGGACCATTAGCTTGTGCTCTGATACTGACAAAGAAATCAGGGAAGTGATAGAACTAGGTCTACTAGTGACATGGATAATTGAGGAGATGGACAAGGGTCATATGTTCAATGTTAGGCTTCTGCTTCAGTCTGCCTAGCTGTGATGTCACTGCTTACCTGACGCGGGGGAGTGGCCCTCCCCAGGGCCATATAAAAGACAGACCCTCCAGGTTGTCCCTCTCTTCCCCTCTCGTTACACTCTCTACCTCTACCTCTCTCTCTACACTCTTTACCCCTTTCTTCACTCTTTTTCTCTCTTTCCAACTCCTCTCTGTTTCTCTCTCTCTCTGGGGTGCCCTTCTCCACTTTTCCTTCTCCCCCCATGCTCACTTAATAAACTCCTCTACATCATAATATCTGCTGCCTGGTACTTTGTATCTACCTTCTATCTAATATATATTTAAATTCAGGACCAGAATACATAGAGCAGAATCTGAAAGACAGAAAAATATACCTCCACAATCCTAATCCTAATCTCCTCCAGGTATAGAATGCAGAAGTCTCCCCTCCAACCCCTCCACCCCTGCCTCCCCTCTCCTCTTCTCTTCTCTTCTCTTCTCTTCTCTTCTCTTCTTTCTCTCTCTCTCTCTCTCTCTCTCTCTCTCTCTCTCTCTCTCTCTCTCTCTCTCCCTTTCCTCCCTCTCTCTCTCTCTCTCCCCCCCTCTCTCTCTGTAATAGAACTGCAGTTGCCAAGTAAGTGGTATGGTATTTTCTAGACCCACAACCCCACAAACTTACCCCTTAGCAATCCCTCTTGCCAAGGTCATCACAGAGAACCAGGAATTTCACAAAAGGACTTTTTGAGACTCACAGTAAGAGACAGCAACTCTCTTCAGTTGACACTGAGCCAGCCACTTTTTTTAAGGGTTCTGGAGAGCTGACAGAGGCATTTCATTATACTTTGTGAATATCTGAATTCATTCTTTCATTCCTCACATCCATACATGACATCTGCCACGTGCCAGGCAATCTGATGTCCTGAGAATACAGAGAAAAGTGAGGGGGAAGGCCTTTGTTCTTAAGAGACCCCTAGCAATCTGAGACTGAGACAGGAATAAATGGCAACAACATCAAGAACAAAGGGGGAGCTCTGATCTCTGGAGGTAAAAGGCTGTGAACATTCCTGTGAGGCAGGCATGAAGGATGCTGGATGCAACCAAGGAGAGTGACAAGTTTTTGCCTTGCTTTTGAGTGCTAGCTAAATGAAGCCAGTGATGTACATAACAATAGAGGAACCTGGCTGCGGTGGCACACACCTTAAGCCCAGCACTCTTGAGGCAGAGGCAGGTAGATCTCTGTGAGGGCAAGGCCATCCTCATCTACAGAGTGAATTCCAGGACAGCCAGGGCTACACAGAGAAACCCAGTCTGACATGAATTCTGGTGCCCTGTATTTGACCACCTCCCCTTGGTGGGGAGGCCTGGTGGCACTCAGGGAAAGAATAAACAGGCTACCAAGAGACTTGATAGCCTATGACCATAAAAAGGGGAGGAGGTCCCCCTTGGTCATAGACCTAGGGGAGGGGAATGGGGTGAAAGTGGGAGGGAGGGAGGAATGGGAGGATACAAGTGATGGGATAACAATTGAGTTGTAATCTGAATAAATTAAAATAAAAAAAGAAAAAACAGAAAGCAAACAAAGAAAACAGGAAAGGGAAAGCATGGTACGTTTTGAAATGATTTATTTAGAGAAAAGTAGAAAAGAAACAGCAAAATGTTGGGAGTTCTACCCAAACTATTGTTTACCAAAAAGAAACTGGATAATCAGAAAGGCTGGGTTGGAAAGAGGCATGAAGTTTCTGTGGAGCGGTGGAGGAGCCCTGCAGCCAGTGCAGGGGACCCCCAGGGAGCCAGGCCTGGGACATCCACAGGCAGGAAAAGGAGCCCTGTTGAAAATGTGTTTCTCCTTAGTCCCAAATTGCTTGGAAGCTTTGTTGGCTTGTTTAGACTCTCTACAAAAATGAAAGAAGGTGAGCTCCATGACAAAATGCTTCACATGCTTTTCAATAGGCTGCAGAGAGCTGGCTGGGTGACTGAGCAGATTCAGGAGAGCCTGATAAATTCCTCACAGCGAATGTCAAGGGAGAGGTACCTCCGAGCTTCCAGCCTTATGTTACAGATGCTCTGAGTGGTGAGCTTCCAAAGAAACTTTTGGAGCATCTACTATTTGTGAGAAGAACGCTCTGCTTCCCCTTTTACAGCAGCACAGCGGCAGCCTTAGCAACTGATGGGTTTCACATCTGGAAGGGCAGCAAAGACCAAAATACTTGACCAATGACTAAAAGATTTCCACATTATCTAGCCTTCGAGAAATCACCTACGAGTTACTTCAGTTTTAGAATCGTGGAAGTTGAATAAAGTAAGTAATTAACTCAACTCGACTACTTTGGGAATACTTTCCAATATTCTTCTTAGTATACATTACGCCAGGGAAAAATGTGAAGTTGAGTCAGGTGGCTTGGCTATACATGCTTACCACTGGAGCTGGGGAGGTTTTGGGAGGGGGCAGTAGTTAGGGAGAGGCAGAGAGGCAATCAGAGAGAATTAATTTAATTTTTAGGAAGGCCTCTTAGGGCTCTAGAAGTGGAGTGGCACTTTTATTCTTTTTCGAACAATTTTCATTTCTTTTCTCTCTGTAGCAGCTAAAAGGCTCTGAAGCCATTCTCTGTTGCCATTTAAACCTTTGTGTCTCTCTTCCTCTGGGTGTTGCAGGAATGAAGACTGGAACAGAACAAGCTAAGGGCATGGATGATTTGGTCTAACAGTTCCATGTTAATGTACATGGGCACAGGGTTAAGGACCCGGGATGAGCTGGAATCGATTAGATACAGTATTCTAGGCATGGAGATTCAGGTGCACTACCAATCCCTTCAATCAATGTGGATGGAAGTTTGGTGTGACCATTCGCTTTCAGTTGTATTAGCCATCTTGCCCACTCAACAAATCTGATCACCAAATGGGAGAGGCCCAAATGGATTACCACCTGGCTAGAAGTGCAGGTGGTCCGGATGGGTGGTCAGTGAGGGCAGTTCAGACACTGACAATGTCTCTTTAGGGGTTCTAATGACAATGTCTCTTTCTGTGACTTGAGCTAGAGAGGGAGGGGTAGATAATGAGATGTGATTGACAAACAAAACCTCATGGATGATTTAGGAACAGATTTATCAAGCAGTTAAAGTCATCTTTCCAGTCCATCCCCATCACGTTGTGTCTGGTCCACCTTTGTGTAATGACTTTATCCAGGCCATTGTCTGGCTGGAGGGGATAAAGACCAATGTCTTCCTTCTGCTGTATTCTGTCTTGATCTTATCTTGTTTTCCTTTCCTCAGTTTGTCTGCGGCCTACTGTGTTTGCTGAAGGAAGCTAACAATCCTTAACCATTATCATGAATGCTTGCTATGTGCCAAAGCAGCTCTTATTGTACTACCCACTTAGTAGACCTGGAAACTGAGGCTTGAGAATTTAAGCACTCGGCTATATCATTCACCTTTTATTGACATTCCAAACAAGTCCAATATTTTTGGTCTTAAAACAGAGTCTGACAATATTTTCCTTTAAAGGGCAACAGAGTATTTTCCAATTTTGTATGATATACAAGCGTTGTCACAACTACTTAACTCTGCCTTTGTCATCTACATCATATAAACAGACATAACCCTCGTGCTTGAGAGGCTGAGACACATGGATCATTAGTTTAAAGGCAGCCTGAGATACATAATAAGACCCTGTCCAAAAATGAGCAAGGACAACAACAACAACAACAACAACAACAATGTTCCAATAAAACTTCATTTCTAGACATGAAAATCATGTCTCATTTAATTATTGTGGGGCATGATATAGTATTTTTCTTTTGATATATTTCTCATCATTTAAAAACGTCAATACATAGTGTACAGATCATACAGAAATGGTGATGGCTGTATTAGATACCCATTTAGGGTGCCCTCTGTGGCAGATAATGTGCTTAGCACATATAAGGCTTAAGTTCTATTCCTTTCACAGATATAATCACAAAAACCCTCCTTATCTCTTGTCTGGGCTACATGAAGGCAGAAGTTCCATCCTGAATCTGTTTGGCTTCATCCAGCTTAGCTAGGCTTGTGCCCATGATTCTGAAACCCTCATGAAAGAGTAGCCACAGTGTGGGACATATTATTTTCTCAAGAAAGGAATGAGATAGACAGAACCAAATCACACAAGTTCAACTGACTTCCTGAAGCAACGTTCTCACGGGCTTATAAAAATAAAAATTTGTTCCTCATATTTAGAAACTGGGAAGTCTAATATCCCAGTAGTCACATATTCAGTGTCTGGGGAAGGCTGGCTTTTGTTTCAAGAAGGATGCCTTTCCACAGTGTCCTCACTAACAGAGAACGAATGAACTTGTCCTGGCCTCTGTCCCAAATTCTATCTATCTTCATGACTGCGACACCTCTCAAAGGCTCTACCTCCTAAGACTATCATCATCAAATTTCAAGATATGAATTTAAAGGAGGAGCAAGACAAAAATATTCAGACCATAGGACCACTGTAAGGCTTACAGGTGTTTGTATGAAGCATTTGTTGTACACTTATATTCTAGTTGCCTAAGCAGGTGACACCGTCAAGTCCAAAATGAATGAGACAGGAAGGGAAGCCAGGCTCAACAGGGAGCAGGTCATTGATAACTAGCTCTTTGTCACTTGGCAGAGTGTATGATGAGAGTGGAGGTCCAAGGTTTCTTGGTCCTTGGCTCATTCTGTTAGCCATTTAGCTATGGTGGTGCCTCTTCCCCATCTTGTATGACTGTTCTCCTTTCCACTCTCTACTCTTTATTGCCTGCGCTACACCAGTCTGGTGCCGCTGCTCTCCCAGCAATACATCTTTGTTTGCCAGCTGTTCTCACTGGGCTCTTAATGTTTCCGAAGCTAGGTGTGTCCCCCTGTGTACTGTGCCCTTCTCTAGACCAAGAGAGCAGAGTTCACAGTTCATGGAGACCCACACCCAGACTGCCTGACCACACAAGGAACTGTTTTGAATTGACTCTGCGTGGACTGTGCAGCCTCCACCTTTTTTTTTTTTTTTAAATCAGGAAAGGACTACCTTCTCAGCAGAGGACACAAAGAATAAAGCCCAATTGCTCCCTGACCTCTCACCAGCCCTCCCCTTCTAGAAAACAATAGCTGCAGCTTGTATCCCGGCTTTCGCAGATTGCAAAGCCCCATCCTGGGTCATACCAATCAATCCTTGAAAACATACTGGGAGGCAGACAAGATTACCATTTTACAGATCGGGAAACTGAGTCCGAGTGACAGGTCAAATATCTTGATGAGCACGGGCTTAATGATATGGTTATGTGATGACTTGGGGGTGAAGCTGGCTCTCAGACACAGGGTTCCTTCCACTCACCCAGAAACACACCCTGCCTTTGATGTTTCCTAGTTTCCTCCCTTTAAAGCATTCCTACCCCAGCTAGGATGCAGGATTAGAGTCCTTCCTCCCCTGGGATGTTAAGAACCTTAAAAGGACCAGCAAAAGGAGGTTAACTCCTTCCTGCTCACTGTGTGACCATTGCATCAGCTGGGGAGATTATTGAGTCAGTGGAAGACTTGTCTAGCAAGCAGGAGGAACTGGGTTCAATCTCTAGCAACTGTGAAGAAGGAAAAAAAAAAAGGCAGAGCATGGTAGTGCACACTTGTGACCCAATGCTGAGGAAGAGAATAGCTCACTGATCACCCAGCCTACCTAGTCTATTTGGCAAGCTCCAAACAGTCAAGAGACTCCTCTGTACCCTCACCCCATGCCAAAAAGGTAGGTAGTACCCTGATCTACACACACACACACACACACACACACACACACACACACACATATATATTTGCATACCATGTAAACATGTCTACCTCCATACAAAGACGTATGTCTCTCCCTGTCTGTCTCTCTCTCGTTCCCCCTCTCTCTGTCTCTGTTTTTGTCTCTGTGTCTGTCTGTCTGTCTGTCTGTCTGTCTGTCTCTCTCTGTCTCTCTTTCTCTCTCTCTCTCTCTCTCTCTCTCTCTCTCTCTCTCTCTCTCTCTCTCTCTCACACACACACACACACACACACACACACACCACGATTTTGGTCACCTGAAGGTGATACCTTGTTATTGCAGGTATACTGGAATTGTGGACTGTCTGTTGTTTGCCCAGTCACTGGGTCCATCAACACGTGCTTAAAGGACACCTTTCCCAGGAGGAGGCCCCAAACGATTTTCCTCCAGCAGGCTCTATCGGTCTGTGTTTGAATTTCTTCCCTTGCTGGTGCTTTTCTCCCACTAAGCCATAAGCACAGACCCTACCTGCTTCCCTTTTACACTTTCCACTGTAACAGTTATCCCTCTGCCCTTGACTACTTGCTGCCTAGGTGCTCTGCTGCACTCTGTGTGAACATGCACTTGACAATTATTATTTTTTCAACCTGATAAAAATCATTATTTTATTGCTTAGATATACCAACAAATTGCTCACAAAATTTTTTTGCCTTAAATTCTTTTTTACTTTTTTTTTCACAATTATTTTTTTTAACCCCTGGACCCCAAGCTTATGCCGGCCATGATGTCTGGAGCTGTGAGATTTGGTTATTTCCCATTTGAGTTAGGGGCCAGTGCAGCTCCTGTCCTGTAGTTATCGTCAGACATGGCAAAAAGAACATTTTCCTGCCTCAGTATTTTTAGAAAGTAATCAACTAGTCAAACTCAATGAATGATTGGGAAGGTGGTGCCATTGTTTCCTGGCCATCACTATCCTGAGGACTTGCCTAGAAAGTAATGGAATGGAAGGTTCCAGGGCTCCCAACTGGCTATGCTTGTTTTGCCTATGCTACATAGTCCATTGATGCTAGTAAGTGAATCAGTCAATAAAATCTGTGAGGAGAGTGGCAAAAAGAATGTCATTCCAATTCCTTTTATTTCCTTACTCAAATTCCATCATCCCAACTGTAGACATATAGTATGAAAAAAGTCACAGAGAGGGCAAGAGGTCAATTGCTAGTTGTGGCTGCCTAACATACATGGGCCCTCGGCTTACATTCCACAGCACCTCATGTAACCCCATGTGGGGGTTGTGGGGCCAACTAAGGTTGTCCTTAACCACATGGTGAATCTAAGGCCAACCTGGGACAAATGAAACACTGTCAGGAGGGGGAGGGGTGAGAAGAGAGGAAGAGGGACTAGAAAAGTGCCTTGCATCAACCTGCCTTTTGATGATATTTACCACCAACACACACTTGATTTCTAAAGCAAAGCTCAGTACTGCGATTGCAACTAAATTCCAACCACGCTCTAATTTGCAACTTTCTCAGACAATGGGAAACTATTTGCTTGTCCACAAGAGTTCATTTTTCTCTATCTGTTCACAAATTCCACTTAAAAGTTTAAGAAACTTTTAGCCTGCTGGGTGAAATCTACTCCTGTCCATGTCAGAAGTCACAGTGTTTATGTTGTCTAGTAAGCCTTCAGCATAATTCAATATGTGGCAAACAGAGTCATGAGTCATACTGCTCAGGCATGGTTAAAATTAGGAGACAGCCTCTCTCATCCAATACACTCAGAAAGGCATCTTACAGATGGAAGCCTGACAAGACAAGATACAACTTTAAATAAGTAGCCCTACACTATGCAAATCCCGCACCTATTCCCTCCCTCCAGCCTCAATCTCCTCTTCTCACCCTAGCTTTTGTTGTCATGGGCACAGAGAACACCTCAAGCCAAGACGCATGATTTAACAGATGTTTTGCAAAAGGTTCCATTCTGGCCATCAGCGCATGCAGAGCTGTCAGGAGCCCTGTAAATATTTTACAAGCCTTATAAGTCATAGTTTATTGAGCTTGGGATGGAATTTAATATATCATCATGGCTCTGGAAGTCCCCTCCTTTTTGTTTGAGATAGCCTATAGCTTTATTTACCTTCTAACTAAAAAATGTTGGACCTAAAGGAGGATGAACAAGCCAAACTCCCTCCCCATTAGTGCCCTTGTGTCATCATTACCTTCTTGGTCTGGCTCCTTGTCTCTTTCAGGAGGACCGTGCTCTCTGTTTTTCCTCAGCAGGCCATCTATGCTGCTAGCAGCAAGTCAGACCAGTACTTCAGAAAGCCTTTTGTTCATTTACTCTTCCTTCTGAGCAAACTGTTCTAGAAAAGTACGCCCCCCTCCTCTCTCCCAACAAGATCTTTCTATGTAGCTCAGGCTTACCTTGAACTTCTGATCTTCCTACCTTTATCCATTTCCCAAGGGATGAGCTTATGCCACCATATTCAGCATGGTAAAGTTTCCGTTTTGTTTTTTTTGTTTGTTTGTTTGTTTTTTTTTTGGATAGATTGACTTAGGGTCTTCTGATCAGGATGGCTTGGAATTTGTTGTATAACCAAAAGTGTACAAATCTCCAAATCTACTCCTTCCCTCAAGCCTCAATTGTACACTTCTTGCCCTGGCTTTTGTTGTCAGGCAAACACAAAGCAGCTCAAGCCAAGATGCATGGCTTAACAGATGTTTTGCAAAAGGCTCCTCTCCTCTCCTTCCTCTCCTGTCCCCTCCTTTCTCCCTTGTCCTCTCCCATCCTCCCCTTCCCTTCCCTCATGTATCATCTATTCTTTGTTTTCTTTTTTGGAGCCCAGTCTCCCTCTGCAGCCCATCCCTTGAACTCACTCACTATATAATCCAGGATGACCTTGAACTCATGGTGATCCTTCCGCCTCAGCCTCCTGAGAGCCAAGCTTACATGTGTCTCCCACCAAATGCAGCTCAGAAGTACTTTTCTATGTCATTTTCCCAACTCATAATTGTGTGTTCCTTCAAGGGTTTTTATTCTATTTATTATTGGGTGTACATGCATGTGGGTCCTGACTATGGAACTCAGGCCCTGAGGTTTGCACGGAAAGCCCTGTCACTTGTTGAGCTATCATGTCCCTACCTCTTCCTTAAAGCTTTTTTTCCCTGTCCCCAGTGACTATGTGTGTGCTAAACTTTCTTTAAATTTCTCAAGATACCATGTCTCATCTTTTCTTCTCTTTGCAAAGTTTTTATTTCAATTTTTTATTTATTGTCTATGTGTGCATGTGCATGGCCACCATGGCATTTGCTTGGAGATCATACAGGACAGCTTGTAGGGATCTGGTCTCTCCTTCCACTATGTGAGACTCAGCGATCAGACTTAACCACAGTGCCTGTACCTAATGATCCTTGATGCCCATCCTGGTTTTGTTTGTTTGTTTGTTGTTGTTGTTTCCTATCATCTTCCTGTCTCCAGCTCCCAAGGACTGAGATGACAGCTATCTCTCTATGGTTCCTTAACACTTTCTTACTCTTTTGATGAAAGATTACTGTATTTGACCTATGTGTTCATTCATTGATTGTAAGTGAAATGGTACATGGCTGATGATTAGACTGAGAAACCAAGATTACCCAAACAAGCCCGTGTAGGTAATATCTCCTACTGAGACTATGGATATGGACTTTGGAGAGGGACAAACTCAAATTGGCTGATGGCCTGTTAAGCTCTCCTTCTTTGCCAGTCCAGTATCTTACCTGCTCCCTTTTCTGCTGTGTTCCTTGCAGCATTGGCTATTTGAGAACATAGGTTCTGGAGTAGAAATGGGTTTGGAGGCCAATCTTGCTCAAGCTTTTACTAGCTCTGCTATGTTGAAGAAAGTGCTTGAACTTTGTTAGCTTCAATATCCGTGTTTGTTAAATGAACAGTAGTGGTGATGGGGTTGTGAACATGAAAGGCCTTGCAGGCAAGAGTGTGGGACCCAGATCTGATGGGGGGAGGGTGAGGAAGGAGGAGCATTGCCCAGACAAAGGTGGGTTTGGATTATAGAAGGCTTCAAAAGTGAGAAAGAAGTGTCTGGATTCTGTGTGATTATTAAAATCTCAATTTATGAGGGGCTCTTGGACAATCCTGGGGTTAGGGGTTGGGGAATAAAGTGGAGAGAAGTGACTGGTCTTGCGGGGCTTTTGGCCTGGAATGGGGAGTGAAAGAGAAAAGATGCATTAATGTTGCAGAAGTTGACTGACCTGTTCGGACAGAAAGTAAAATGATGGTAATGCAGCTAATGGTAGTGGAGCAGGTGGTGATGTCACGCCTCTTATATTTGGTAATCAAGAAAGTCCCTTCAAGGGGGTGAGCCCAGGTAAGACCTGAAGATTGAGAAGTAGCTACCTGAAAAGGGAGGAACATTCTAGAGACAACAAGTAGCATAATGAAAGACCCAAAAGCAGGAAGGAAAATTGAAGGAGGTCATTTTGGGTGAAGAATGGTGGGCTATGAAGACAATACAAGAAGGTGATGTGATAGGAAGTGACAGGAATGTGCACAGGGGCAGATTCTTTAAATGGGGGTCAGGGAAGGCCTCTCTGAGGAAGAGACACTGAATGGAGGCCTAAGCAAAGACAAGGAGTCAACCATGCAAAGATCAGGGGAGTCGGGGGAAATATCCAAAGTGAAAGAATAGCCACTACAAAGGACCCTAGGTATAGCATGCTTGGCCTGTTGGAAAGAAAGGAAGGATACCTTTGTGGCTAAAGTAGAGAATTTGGGGAGATAACGCTGTGGAGTTCGGAAGGAACAGCTAACTCAAGCATAGTAAAGACATCGGGTTCTAATCTAAATGACTGGGTAGCATCTGGAGACTTCTTTACAATTCAGGAACCACTTCAACCTTTGTCCCCCCCCGGAGCCCTGGGGACCCAGATTTCTATGCTTCTCCTTAACATCGATAGTGTACACTGCTTTTCTCCAAGCTACTGCCCTGTCTCCCAAGATGTTCAGGGATCTGAGACTGGGCCTGGGTATTTAAATATGAAGTATGTGACACAGAGCGGGGGGGGGGGGGGGGGAGGGTGAGGGAAAAGAGGAGACTGTAGATGAAAAGGAGGGGTACAATCTAACATCTAGCCTCAATCTAGAAACACAGATGGAAATACAATGTGCTGATAGCCAAACCCATAAGTAGAGTATTTAATGACAGTGCCGGGCAAAGTACTGGGAGTCTTTAGAAATCAATACGCATTTGGGTTGTGATGACTAGGATGCATTATTCTGGACAAGAACCTTGGGTACCCTTTATTTAATGTGTGAAAACTCAGTGCTTCTCTCTTTGTGTTTTCTGGGTCTAACCTTAATTTTGCAGACCAGATACTAAGACTTGGAATGCCTTAGAAATAAGCATCTTCTTCTAAATCATTTATGTAGCCAAGATTGACCTGGAGTGCTTTGCACCGGCCACCGCCTCCAGAGAGCCTGGATTAGAGGTCTGTGCTACCATGTGTGCCTCTTGACGGGAACTCTGATACACTACATCTAGTTCTCTAGAAAGACGTCAAGCCTTCCTAAGGAGACTATTAATAGCTCATACTCTTTAGTGCTTATCGTGAGCTAAGCAAGGCTGTTTTCCTGCATTTCAGCCTCACAACAGTTTCATGGAAAGCCACCAGGCTCAGAGTAGTTGTCACCTTTTCAAGGTATTATATGGATATAAACATACATTTAGTGCTCTAAATGCCTGACCCCAAGCTCCTCTTAATCATCATGTTGGCTGAACTGACCTCACATCTGGTCTGCTTTAATTACTTAAGGTAGATCTCGTGGTCTAAGTTCCATTTTTCTTTCATCATTAAAACCCCACAATATAGCTGGGCATGGTGGCGTGTGCCTTTAATCCCAGCACTTGGAAGGTAGGTGGATCGCTGTGAGTTCGAGGCCAGTCTGGTCTACAAAGCGAATCCAGGACAGCCAAGGCTACCCAGAGAATCCCTGTCTTAAAAATAAAATAAAATAAAATCCCATAATATAGGATATTCAGGACTCAAGCAAGCATTATCTAATCTAGACAGAAGCAATGCATTCCAGTTCAGGCAAAAAAAAAAAAGAAAAAAAAAAAGTCTGCTTGCCATGTGTCTTGAAGGTAGTAATCTTATCTCGGTCTTACACTGTCGTCATTATAAAGCAGAGAATAATATCACAATCTCCGTCCTCAGCAAATGCTTAGCAAATTTCAGCTTTGCTTCGAAAGCCAGAAATATTTTGTGATTTTTTTTCCCCATTGCAATGGGTCAGGGCTTCTCAAAATGTCTACATGATTTTTCTTTCGGGGGCAGCATTTGGCCAAGTGGAATCCATGATTTATATTTGAGTTGGGAAGAGCGAAACCATCATAAGCTTTTGAGGGCTCATGACTGAGACAGGAAGGAAAACAGGAATTCTACCCAGCACTTGTCCCCTTTGCTTCGTTCAGTAATGTATTTAGGTCATAAAACTCTGTAGGGTATTCTTAAAAGCAAAGGCAGGGGTGGGAGGCTCTATAATTTATGCTTTGCCAGTCTCCCCAGCATGCTAACATGGCTCTCTGTTCAGGAGGGAGGGAAAACTGTATACCCTCACTGGGAATTGGGACCCATGCCAACGGCTGCAAGGAGCTCACAATTTTACCCCTGTACTTAGGTTGGGACTATCCAGTCTGGCATGTGGATCAGATCAGGGGCTAGTAAATGTCACTTTGTTTTGACACTGAATTGCAATGAGGTGGGAAGACATGCCTGTTTCAGGAGATTAAATAGAAGAATGTGTTGGGAAAGTTCCAGCTTGATCCACCATTAACAGGAGAACATCTGATGCATCCAGCCTGGCCTTACAAGTGTGCCAGAACTAGAGATTGTCCCAAATCTGAAAACAGTTTACCCATATAGTGATGGAAAGTGACCAGAAGTACACAGGAATTTAAGAGTAACAATAAAGGGAGGTGGTGGTGGCACGTACCTTTAGTCCCAGCACTCCAGTGGCAGAGGCAGGTGGATCTCTGAGTTCTAGCCAGCCTGGTCTACAGAGTGAGTTCCAGGACAGCCAGGGCTACACAGAGAGATCCTGTTCTAGAAAAAAAAATTGAATACTCGTTAGTTTTTTTTTTAAAGCAACAGTCTGGTTGCTTCCAGGAAAGCCTTGAACTTGCTATGTAGTTAACGATGCCCTTAAAGCTCTGATCATTTTGCCTCTTTCTCCCTAGTGCTGGGATCAAAGGCAAGTAACACCATGCCTGGTTTTCTCAGTTGTTAGGATAACATCCAGAGCAGAGTGTTGTTCATGCCACAAAAACACCTACTAACTGAGCTACAACCCCAGCTAAACCATTCAATTTTATACCTGTATCTATATAACTATATCTATAAATTGTATTTCATGTAAATACATATCTAAAACAAAATAGAATTACTACAAAGCATATTTTTTTCTGCAATAAAAATGTAGTTGTCAGTTACTAATCAAGTTTTATGTTTCCAGGCATTATGCTAAAATCTTTGTGTATTTTGCTTTATTTAATTCTCACATCAACCCTGCGAAGTAAAAGCTATTATCTACTTTTTATTGATGTAAAAACAGCCTCAGAATGGTTAAGTAACTTATTCAAAGTCACACAGATAGCAAGTGAAAGAATCACAATTCTGGAGTAAATTTCTGTCCTAAGGGCTTTTAATGAGACTGGAGCCAACATTTCTGAGAATAAAGACCTAGTTCAGGGTTTTGAGAGAGAGAGAGAGAGAGAGAGAGAGAGAGAGAGAGAGAGAGAGAGAGAGAGAGAGAGAGAGGGAGAGAGAGAGAGAAATATATGCTCCAAGGTATACAAGTACAACCTGCTCAGCCTGTATAGTGTTGAATTAACCACTTGAGTAATGTACTTGAAAGAGAGCAAAGTAGAATACATGGGAGGGGTTGGAGTAAGGAAAAAGAAGAGGGAATTATATAATTATAATCTCAAAAAATAAAATACTGTATGATATACTATATCTCAAGAAATATGTAGTCTGCCAATGGGCAGCTCAGGCTTCATGTTGGTCCCCTAGTAAGGGGAGCAGGGACTGTCTCTATTATATGCTTTTTGATTACTTCCCCCTGGTGGGGCTTCCTTGCCTGGCCAGAGGGGAAGAATATGTGCTCAACCCTGATGTGACTTGAGATGCTGGGATGGATGGGTGGGGGCTCCCCCATTTCTGAGGGGTAGGGAAGGGGGATGGGGGAATAGGGAATAGGGAGGAAATATGAGGGCTATAATCAGGATGTAAAGCGAATAAATAAATTACAATAAAATAGCTATGAAAGATTCCAGAAAATGAAAGAAATGTGTGGTCTGTGTATGCTATACATTTGTTAACAAAAAGGTTGGTAGTTTTTTTGTGCTTCTTAAATAATGATGGTTTAATTGCTTTTAACACCTGCAGCCTCTCAGTTAAATGGTGTCTGGTAGGAAATTGTCTTGGCAGTCTCTTTTTGAAAATGATGATCAAAAGCACATAAAGAATGCCAGTTAATGCCATCATTATTTACTTAGTATAAATTTACAATAACAGGAAAATATGTTCGTGGAAATACAATATCATCTAAAGGACTTAAAGAATTGAAAACAATTCCCATCTTTGTTGTTTGGCCTTACTTTCCTTTGAAAAACAAACAAACCTGTTTATCACTTTGTCATAGGAAACAATGACCATGTTGATACAGAAAAAGAAGTAAGCTTAGGTAGAAATAATAAATAACTATCATCGAGGATGAAAAGGCTTTGTTTAAAAAAAAGTTTTGTTTGGTCCTTAAAATATTCTTTTGAAGAAAGGCATGTGTCTTGAGGGTTAATTGATAAATTAGATGCCAAGGAACTATACCGCTGTCTACCTCTACAAAAGTAACATCCACATTGATAGGTATGTTTTCTTCTTATGTCTCCTGTGAACGCAGTAATTCCTGTGCTGCAGACTCAGCTTTTCACAGTCTTCCTTATGGTTCCTGCTCCTTAATCCCCCTTTCCTGCTACACTCTAATCTCCACTTTCTTCTACATGAGCATGGGGCTCACCATCTCTGGGAAGCTACTCTAACACCTCATAGAAACCGTGTCTTTCTCTGCCTCGCCATTCCCACAATCCCATGGGAATTTTACTGTGTTATTTAATGGACAAAGCAGAAGTTTGAGGCCCTGCATATTTTCTTTTTAACCCTACATTTTAATTAAAAATTATTTTTGAGACAGAGTCTCCAACTTGCCATGTAGCCAAGGATTAACTTGAACTTGTGTTCCTCCTGTTTGCACCCTCCTCCCAGGACTTGGATTACAGGCATGGCCCATCATGGTGGTGGATGGTACCCAGGGATTCCTGTAAGCAGGGCAAACACTCTACCTACCAAGCTCTGTATTTACCCAACCCCTCTCATGTGCCTTTTTGCATCTTAGTTTGCAATTCATTTGCCCCACCCTTCTACTAGTCTTCAACTTTCCTGGAATCAGAACCCATTCTCATTCAGTTTTACTTGGTCCTCAAATATACAGCACAGGGCTTTGCCTATCCACCATCTTTCAAGACTATCCATTTAGATTTGAATGTTGACTATGTGCCAGAAACTGGTTTCGCTTGCAGGATGAGGAAAGCATCTGCTTTCAAGATACTTCTGGAGCACATATGAGTTCACATAATATTTCAAAATGACCTGGCAAAGGATAAGCTATAGACATGGACCAGGGCAGCATGGAAACCTATAAGGCTTTACGAGAGAGAACGCTTAGGCTGAAAGAATGGGTGGTGTATCGGACAGTGATCTAAATAAGTTATGAGTTAAATGTTAAGTTTCTTCTATGGACAGCACTATGTAGAATGTGATTGTGACAGTTGAGTAATCCAAGGAATGCAGTTAGTCAGACATGAGATCGCTTTGCCAATTTGTACTCTATGGATTCCGGTATAGAGTGTCCAAAGATCCAGATGCCAGAGTCCTTGGTAAATGATAGGAAAAATTTAAGTCAGTGGTAGATGGCCACATTTAGTAGGAATGGGAGAAACTGCTTCCAGGTAGTGGGAACCTGTCTTAGTATTCTATTGCTGTAAAGAGACACCACAACCACAGTAACACTTATAAAGGAAAGCATTAACTGAGGCTGGCTTACACTTCAGAAGTTTAGTCCATTATCACCATGGCAGGAAGCATGAGAGCAGACAGACAGCAGGAGAGGTAGCTGAGAGTTCCTCATCTGGGTCCTTAGTCAGTAGGAAGAGAGAGTGACACTGGACCTAGTTTGAGTATTTGAAACTTCAAAGCCCACCCCCATTGACACACTTCCTCCAACAAGGCCACACCTTCTAATAGTGCCACTCCCTCTGGACTTATGGGGCTCATCTTCTTTTTTAAGATTTTATTTATTTATTTTATGTATATGAGTATTCTGCCTGCATGAACACCTGCACCTGCAGAGGGCACCAGATCACATTATAGATGGCTGTGAGCCACCATGTCGTTGCTGGGAATTGAACTCAGGACCTCAGAAAGAGCAGACAGTGTTCTTTTTGTTTTGTTTTTAAATATATTTTATTAATTTATTCATATTACATCTCAATGGTTATCCCATCACTTGTATCCTCCCATTCCTCCCTCCCTTCCATTTCCCCCTTACTCCCCTCCCCTATGACTGTGACTGAGGGGGACCTC
This sequence comes from Acomys russatus, assembly GCF_903995435.1. Lineage (NCBI taxonomy): Eukaryota > Metazoa > Chordata > Mammalia > Rodentia > Muridae > Acomys > Acomys russatus. The sequence continues at coordinate 109,543,046 of NC_067169.1, forward strand.
CTCCCCCTGTATATGCTCATAGGGTATCAAGTCTCTTCTTGGTAGCCTGCTATCCTTCCTCTGTGTGCCACCAGGCCTCCTCATCCAGGGGACGTGGTCAAATATGGGGCACCAGAGTTCGTGTGAAAGTCAGTCCCCACTCTCCACTCAACTGTGAAGAATGTCCTGTCTATTGGCTAGATCTGGGTAGGGGTTCGAAGTTTACTGCATGTATTGCCTTTGGCTGGCGCCACAGTTTGAGCAGGGCCCCTGGGCCCAGATCCGCTTGTCATAGTGTTCTTCTTGTAGGTTTCTAGGACCCTCTGGATTCTTCTATTTCCCCATTCTCCCATGCTTCTCTCACCTAGAGTCCTAATAGGAAGTCCTCCCCTCTGTCTCACTTTCCTGGTAAGTGAAGACTTTCATGGGACATATCCCTTGGGCTAGTGCAGACAGTGCTCTTAACCTCTGAGCCATCTCTCTAGCCCATAGGGCTCATTTTTACTGAAACCATCACATAACCTTATTGGTAGTGGGGGCTTTTCCAAAGCTGAAAACCAGGAGAGGCAGAAGGATGCTGCTTCCATAGGCTACCCTATCCCTACCTTCTGTATTTCAGATTTTTGACATTTGAAGATCAAGCAGTTTTAGTGGAGCTAGCTACATGGGGCATGTTCGTCGTCTTTGTAGGAAGCCAGTTAGGGAAGGAAGTGGAATGTATTTTGGGAACATATTCAAAGTATAGACATGCTTGCTTGCTTACAATTTGGATGAATGTAGATGATGCTAATGCAATGGAAAAGGTGGCAAAGATTTCAGCTTTCACTAAGTAGACTTGGTACACTTCATACTCAGATATTCTGAAGCCCCAAGGAAAGTAAGTTTTCTCATTAGGCTTCTGTAAGTAAACATTTTAAAGACTTCTTATTCCCCATACGGATCAGTGTTTCTGGGCATGCAGGTGAAGTACACGAATGCCTCCAAAGCTGGTCTTCATACGGCTGTGCTTCTAACAATGAAGACATATGAATGCAATGCTTGAAAACACTGTGTATGGAAGCTGGGTGTGGAGACATGCTCTTGGAGTCCCAGTTACTCAGGAAGTTCAAGAGTAGGGCTGCCTACTAGCTTGAGACTGGCCTGTATAATATATCTAGGCTCTGTCTAAGACCTGCCTGCGGATTATATTTTTAAAATGTCAAAACTCATTGATGCTTTTCATATCAACATGTTATCGCTACATATTTCCAGATGACTGCTTCCCCCAGTTTGAATATGGGATGTCTACCCACAAGCTCAGTTGTTTGAACATTTTGTACCTAGCTGATGCACACTTTTGGAAGGTTAAACATTTTTTACATGGTCATATATATATATATAGTTATATATATAGTTATATATAGTTATAGAGTCAGCATGAAGGAGGACTGCAGCCCAGTTCTACTTTCAGATTGACCTTTCTACTTCCTGATCAATACCATAATCAAACATTTTCCACAGAACCAGCCCTTACCATGCCTTCCTTGCCAGGATGGGCTATATCTCCTTAAACTACAAAGCACAGGCCAAAATTCTTTCCCTCTTCAGTGGTTTATGTCAGGTACTCTATGACAGGATGAAAAATACAGCTGGCATGCTTAGCCCAAAAATGAGTCTCTGACAATGTGGGTCCTTGAAGCTTCATCTCATACAGTACTAATGACAGCTTTAAGATCACACACAGACATATCTCATTCCTCGTTATGGTCATTCGGTCTGTTAGGACCTTCCTCCTTTCCTCACCCCCTTTCTCCCCACTCTCAGCCCCTTCTCCTCTTTATCCTCCTCTTCATTTTCCTCCTCCTTTTCCTAGTCTTCTCTCTTCTACTCTCCATTTTGTTTGTTTTGTTTGTTGCTTTTTGTTTTTCAAGACAGAGTCTCTCTCTGTAGAATTAGCTGTCCTGAAACTTGCTCTATAGACCAGGCTGGCCTCAAACTCAGAAATCTGCCTGTATCTTCTCTGTGTGCTTGGCTCAAAGGTGTGTGATGCTACCACTGGCTTCCTTCCTTCTTAAAGTATGTTCTACCTTTGCCTGCTACTAAATAAATTTCAGTCATCTGTTGTTTTAAAAGCATTCAATTGCTCTTTTTATTTTATTTTATTTTATTTTATTTTATTTTATTTTATTTTATATATTTACTTGGTGTGCCTGTGGAGGTCAGAGGACAATTCATAGGAGTTAATTCTCATCTGACTTTTTGTGTAAATGACTATACTCCATTATTTTTCTCACTGTCAAAATTACCTAATAATTACATTTTTGAGTTTCACCCCTACTACTAGGCAACATGGAAATATTAGGGTTATGAATCTCGTATCACATATGTGGTTTAGAAATAGTCCCTTCTCTTCAGGAGACTGTCTCTTCACTATTGTGTTTGCTTTCCTGGAAAGAAACTTAATGCAATCTCATTTGGCTGTTTTTGGTTTTGGTGACTATACTTTGGAGGTGGTAGCCAAAAAGTCCTTGTCAAGCCCTGCTTCAAAACTCTTCCCCTTTTTGCTTTGTTCTAGTGTATTTCACTAGTGTATGTTCAAGTCCTTAGTCCACTCTGGCTTCATTCTTCTGATGAGAAGTAAGAAGTAAGGATCTCACTTCCTTCTCCTCCCTGAGCACACCTATTTTTTTCTGAAGACGTTTTATGGAAGAATCCATGCTTTCCTCACTGTTTGTTCTTTGCATCCTTATTGAAGATCTATTGCTGGGAAATGTGAGCATCCATTTCTCTTCCTTTGATGTGTTGTCTTGTCAGTACTATGCCATTTTGATGTCTTCAGCTTTGTGTTATATTTTGAAATCATAAAAAGTAAGACCGGCGCTTCATTCTGTTACCTTCACAGTACTTGGGCTGTTCAGGTTTTGGTGGTTCAATTACTAATTTTAGAATTTTTTTCCATTTCTATGAAAAATGTCATTAGAATAGACATTATAACAACATTAATTTTAATTTGTGAATATAAAATATCTCTTCACTTATTTGTGATCTCATTAATTTCTTTCATTAGTGATTTATAATCTTTACTGTATGTATTTTTCATATTTAAAACTGTTTCTAGATATTTTACTTCACACTTACTGGACATGGGTTTGTTTTCTATACTGCTAATTCACATTATTCATTATTGAGAAATAGCAATGCTGCTGACTTTTTTGTTTTGTTTTTGTTTTTTGAATCAGAGTTTCTCTGTGTAGCCTTGGCTATCTTGGACTTGCTTTGTAGACCAGGCTGGCCTTGAACTCACAGTGATCCGCCTGCCTCTGCCTCCCGAGTGCTGAGATTAAAGGCATGTGCCACCACAGCCAGTGAATTTGAACTCTTTCTTATCTCTCCATTGTCATCTGGCCTCCTTGAGACAGATACTACAAAGGGAAAGAATAATTCATACACATAAGCCTATATTCTCAAAACATATGCTCTCCATTTTTTTTCAGTGATGAAAATGATGGTTGTAAAAATATTCACACAACAGCCAAGTGTGAGAAGCTCTGGTAGCAGCTAACGGATAGCCCTATCCATTTCCCACAGGTAAGAGGGCCAAGTCAGCTTCGAGGGGCTTAGCACTTCAAGCTGGGAAAGTTAGCCGAACTCCTACTTCTTTCCCATAGCATCGGAAAGCACGCATTCAAAGTCTGTCATTACTGCAGGCCCAAATTTAGAAAGTTCTGTCTATGATATTGCTACTGTTGGAGGAAGACATCATACAGAGTAGTTTTGCAAAATGTTGCAAAATTGAGTGCTAGGAAAACAGGACACCACCTGACTCCCCTTTGAAGCACATGAGGTAATCATTTGAATTATACCTTTGCAAAGGTATGTTAGAATGCATTTCTTATATCGGTGTATGAAACAGTGATTAACATGACCCTTTAGGAGAAGTTTGATCTGCTTGTAAGATGCCTGCCTGGGAAAACAACAGGCTCTAAAAGAGGGTTTATTATACAGGTATCACCACTGAAAAGGCATGGTGCATGCAGGAAGAGGAAGAAAGAGGTTTTGCTCTGTCCTGTTGTGTCTCAGATAGGAAGGCAGAATGCGGTTTATGGAACCCTTGCAAACTGCTCCTTCCATCTTTCAAACCCCCACTTCTCCACTATCTTCAAGTTCCTATCCTATGGACCACAGTTTTTATTTAGTATGCTTGCCTTTGTTATAATCTATGCTTCTAGTTTAAACATAATAGACTAAGGTGACTAATCACACTTAGAACATCAGGGATCTTAAAAAGGAAAAAACAAGCTTGGAGGTGGTAGGCACACACCTGTAATCACAGCACTTAGGAGGCAGAGGCTAGCAGATCTTTGTGAGTTCAATGCCAACTTGGTCTACAAAGTGAGTTTCTTGACAGCCAAGACTATACAGAGAAACCCTTGTATGCTCAATTTTCTTAACTAATATATTTTATTAACAACTTAGTGACCAAGCATACATCACATATAACGCAACTAATCAAAACAATAGGAAATGAGGATTAATGGACACAATAACAAAACCGTAAGGATATCAGTTCCGAGGAACGGTTCTCCTGGCACAATCTGCAGGATTTCTTCTGTTGGAACCTAGAGTAACTAGAACCCAGAACCTCGGCAGGAATCGGAGCCTCGAAGCCTTCCCTCGAGCGGTTCTCTCTAGGAGCATCTCGAAGTGCAGCGATCAACAGCCAAAACTATCCCAAGTCTCCAAAAGCCCCGCCTCCAGTTCTGGGCTCATTTATATAACTCCTCCCAGAGTACGTTCCCAGGATCTTCCCAGCTGGCAACAATCAAGCTCCTGCACAAGGTGGTTGCTCTTCTAGTGGATTAACCTCACCTGTTCTCTCATGAGACCGTTCCAATCCCACATTTGGGATCCTAAAACATAGGTTTATCTCTCCTTCAAACCCTGTCTTGAAAAACCAGAGAGAGAAACTATACCTACACAATATTTGCATTCTCCAGACTCTTCGTGTTTTATTATGTATATATTTCTGCAACTTTAGCATTACTTACAACTTGTATTTTAATACCATAAAGTGCTATATTAAAGATGCTATTAGACATTTCTCCTATTTACTCATTTTACAACTCAAAGAGATGGATAAAACATGCATATAGAAGTGTAGCAGTTCAAAGGAAAGAGTCTGGATCTGAGTCTGTGGGAGTTTTTTTAAATTTGGTTTTTTGGGACAGGGTTTCTCTGTGTAGCCTTGGCTGCCTTGGACTTGCTTTGTAGACCAGGCTGGCCTTGAACTCTCAGAGATCCACCTGCCTCAGCCTCCCGAGTGCTGGGATTAAAGGCAAGTGCCACCATGCCCAGCTCTGAGTCTGTGTTAATTAGAGTTTCTGTTATAAACGTACTAAGAAAGTTCTAGAAGAAGTTCTGAATGGTCTATGGCTGCTGTACAGAATCTGTAAGTTTATGAGAATATCTTCAACACACAGTCCTAACTTGGAAAGTTTGGTATTTTTTTGGCAATAAAAATATTATGGTCTCATTTTCAATATTATTAAATACTGTAAAATTATGACAGGAAGCCAATAAGTATGAAACTAGGATTCAACATATATCACTTGCTCCTTTTTCATAAAATTCAGAGATTTTTCTAAACAATGTAGTAGTCAAGAAAACTGAGAGAAACTTCAGCTCCTATGGAATCACATCTTAGTAAACAGTGCTAATTGAATGGACTATCATAGAAAGGTGATTAGGTGATAGATACTAGTATACATGATTTACTGATGAGAAAACGAAGCTGATTCCATGCTAGGTCCATGTCTATAAAATCCTCTAATGACTCAGTCTCACTGTAGCTTGAACTTGACAGATAATGCACGTGATTGGTGGCAAGTTTCTTATGTCTTGCACAGAGGCCCCGTAGTTCACTTGTGAGGGATGTGGAGTAGTCACGACAGTGCAACTAGTGTGCACTGATGCCAGTTTTGTGTGTGTGTGTGTGTGTGTGTGTGTGTTAAATGTGCACACACTAAGTGTACTTTCTGAAGTTTGATTATGTGTATAAAATATAATACTTTGTGTACTGGTAAATTTCCTTTTGACACCATATTTAGAATTGCATGATGCCAACATAGGCTCTGACAGATGGCTCAGTGCATAAAGCACTATCTGTAAAACCTAATAATCTGACTTTGATGGCTGAAAATGACACGGTGGAACAGGATAATCAACTCTGCCCAAATGTCCTTTCACCTCACATGAATAAAATTTTAAGAGAATTTAAAGATTTAATATCTAAGGAAAGTGGGTGAAGAGTGTGAAGTACTCAATGGCCAACTTGTGCTATTTATGCTAAAACACTAATTCATCATCACTCCATAAACTTGGCTATTATGCATTTTTCTCAGAGAGACAACCACATTCTCATTGTCATTTCCTTGTTGCTTTCTGTTTCCTTGACTTGCCAAGATAGGAAAGATGTTTTCTTCAATGTTGCCAAGTACGAATAGCTAAAACATTATGAATGTAACATAGATATAATTCCTGATTGCCTCGTGGTTCTTCTTGCTGTAGGTAGTTTATTGATATATGTATAATAATATAAATGTATATGTAAAAAACAAAAAAAATTAAAAATTATTTATTTTAATTTTATGTGCATTGGTGTTTAGCCTGCATGTATATCTGCATGAGGATATCAGATCTTGGGGTTACAGACAGTTGTGAGCTGCCATATGGATACTGGAATCGAACCCGAATCCTCTGTAAGAGTAGTCAGTGTTCTTAACCACTGAGCCATCTCTGCAACCCAAAAACAATATTTTTAAGTATGGTGCCTTGATGTGGTGCCTATGAGGTACGAGAGTATGAAATGTATTTATAAGAATATAAAGGGGAGATAGATGAATATTAGTATAAGATATACAAAGGCATCTAACAAAATAACGGATAATTTGGGGGTATAACTCAGTGGTAGAACACTTCTTGCCTAAGTGATACATAGAGTTTGCTTCCCATTGACTACATAATTGGGTAGGAGGCAGATGGTTATTGTCCTAGTTAGGATTACTGTGATGAAACACTATGACTGAAACAACTTGGAGAGGAAAGGGCTCGAAGGGCTCAAAATAAGCACTACCTACCACCCCAGCCTGGGATTACCTAATTTGGATTAATTTAAAGTTCCTTATCACAATGCACTCTCTCTCTCTCTCTCTCTCTCTCTCTCTCTCTCTCTCTCTCTGTTGCTCTTTCTCCCTCTCTCTGTTGCTCTTTCTCCCTCTCTAAAATAGGGTCTCACTTGGTATTCCCAAGTGACCTGGAACTCACCATACAGACAAGGCTGGATTCAAACTCACAGAGATTCATCTGCCTCTTCCTTCCAAGCGCTGAGTGTTTTGCTTCTTAATGTAGGTTATGGTATACTGTTTATGTCAGTTGGATTCTGTTCCCTCAAATTCATGCCTACATGTGCAGCTGTCACTGCAATTGAGAATGGCAGTACTCTTGAATTACGTTCCCTCATTCACCTCTGTTTCCCATCCTGTATCTGTTCTTTGACAAATTCATAAGACAGTACCATCTTATAATGCTGTCGAGTCAGATTGTATCTGAACAAGCCTTTTAAATCAATCTTTCCATCACTGTGCAACATTTTAACACTTAAAGTCTCCCTATCCACTCTCCTATTTGTCCTATATAGAGATGCATTCTACAATTCTCTTGCAGCTATAGAAACACTTTCAATATCTAAGCATGGTAGCTCATGCCCATCGTTCCAGAATTTAGGAAGTCGAAGAAGAAAAATATCTTTGCAGCCAAGGTTAGCCTGGGTTATGCAGAGAATACAAGGCTAGCTTTGTCTACAGAGTAAGACCCTGTCTAAAAATGTAAATAAACTAATAAGTAATAAAAGTTACTAAAATATAACAGAAACAAATGGGTTCATAGACATCAAACAACCCAAACTTGATTTTCTTTTCTTCTTTCTTTCTTTCTTTATTCATTCTTTCTTTCATTCTTTCTTTCTTCCTGGCATTTTCTATAAGGGAATTTTGAAGGAAAACTAATAACTAACTATGTCATACTTCCCCACAAGAAAAATGTGAGGCACAGACTGCCAGGTATGAAATCAGTTCAAGCTGCTTGCAAAACAAATCTCTGCCACTATTTACACTGATTCCAAATATGTCTTTGGAGCTTCCTATAATTGGTGCAATCTGAAAGTCCCATAGAATTTAACCTTTGCTAGTATTCCTTCTGCCACTGAGCAGATAATTGGTGCCCCACTGCAGGCTATCTACCATCCTATAAAAATTGCCCTGTCTACTGTCTGGCCTGTATCAAGGAGACAGATACTGTATCTCTAGAGAATGTTAGGGCTGAGGAAAGGGCTAAACATACAGATGAAAACACATCATTCCAGTTTGTTTCCACCAGTTTCTAATGCTAACTTTCTCCCCAACCGATGTCATTAACATTCAGACAGATGCCTAGAAATCTGAACAAGATAATCAGATACAAAAGAGCACCAATGAATTTTCAGATGGATTGTACATTGGGTTAAATGTGCAATTCCCACAGCTCTCTTTCTTTTGTCCCTTTGGTTTGCAGTTACAGCCCAGCACATAGGGCATATATGCAAAAATGAGAAAATATTAGGTAACTAAATGACAATTGGCCATTCGCTAGCATGCATAAAATTTATGATCAAATTATTTCCCAGTGCTGTACTTACAAATCTAATGAAATTTCTGAAGGAAACCAACATAGCTTAGGAAAGTCCATCAAGCCGTATTACCCCTTGCAGGACTCCAAATGGATATTAGAGAGTTACCCCGACTTGGAAGCAATTCTTACTCACTGGTTATTGCCTTCATGTTGAATGACTAGACTGAGTTCCTCCTGACTAGATGTGCTGATAGCTGAGGTAGGTCAGCAGCTCAGTTGGATAAGTTCTTGTTCAGAATGTGTGAGGCCTTGGGTTTATCTGAGTCCTGCTACCAAACATTTTTTAAAAGTAAAAAGAATAGTAACTGAGATGACCCCTTGGTTTGTCATTCCTTTATTGACTGAGTCAGACCAAAGAATTAATTTTACTGCAGAAGCCAGAGGTAAACCACTTGATCATAGAGCCTCTTGGGGACTCATTAAACTTTTATATCCCGTGCCAGTCTCAACTTTCAGGGAAAGTGGCACACAAAATTCTAGACATCAAAAGAACTTGAAGAAACAAGAGTTAAATGGTTAGAAGCTGTACCTCTGTCCTTGTAAAAAGCCCTCCAAAAAAGAGACAGGAATCCACCCCTTCTGAAATAGATTTTAGCTGCTTTATGCCCTGGTATCTCTCAACTCATTTCTGCATTGATTAAGGAAGATTAGACAGTGTGACTAGCTATATGGAAGAACTAGCATATTATTATATACCATTACCTGTAGCAATGGATAAGGTTTAATATCTCTTTCAACCAGGAAATCAGACATATGTCAAGGTTTGTAGGTTTCTAAATGAAAATATGTGTTGTCTTCTCTTTGAAAAGAACAATTAGGATGTCCTGCTGACCATGTGAAGTACTCTTAAAAAACATCTTCCTGGCTGGGCACAGAGGCACATGCCTATAATTCCAGCACTTGGGAAGGCAGAGGCAGATAAATTTCTGTGAGTTCAAGGCCAGCCTGGTTTACAGAATGAGTCCAGGAAAGCCAGGGCTACACAGAGAAACCCTGTCTCAAAAAAACCAAAACAAACACAAACAAACAAATAAACAAACAAAAATAAAAAATACAAAACCCCACCTTCCTGGATTCTTTTAATCAATGCTAAAATAAACCCACTATCCTCAGTCACAGGGCAACCAGAAGGTACTGTCAACCATAACTGTATTTATGCCTCTTTTCTGAGATAAGATCTTACTATGATTCTGAAACTGTCCTTGAAATATATATATATGATCATATATGCTGACCTCAAACTCATCAACCTTATGCCTCAGTTTCCTTAGTGTTAGAATTATAGCTGTGTGCCACCACGATCAACACAAATGACCTTACTCTCAGGAGTCCAAAGGCCAATTCCTAGACCTTGAAGCAGATAGCATTATGGGGTACACATTTTCTATGGGTCAAGATTTTTTTTTTTGAAATTTTTCTCTCCAAAAGAAAACACAGAAAACTGTTCCTCTCTTGTTCCTGTTTCTCATTTAAAAACAGACTGATGGCTGCAGGTTGCTAGTCCCAAACTATCTTCCTTCTCATTCACCACTATGAGCTTTTTTCAACTGTGTTCTATTGCTAAGAACCCTTTTAGGCTTGTCATCTGGGGTTCATTTCCAAGCCTTGGAGGTCATCTGGGCTCCGAAGTGTTTGGGAAGCATCACTTCTCTGGCTCAGCACACACACACACACACACACACACACACACACACACACACACACACACACACACACCCCTTGTCTAGTAGGCATTGTCCTTGGTGGTTGTCCCATTATCAATATCTACTGCAACTGACTCTACCTTTATGAGTCACCTCTCCAGGTCTGTCTTCAGGACGCCAGTCACCAGATCACCATGTTGTTTGAGTTGGCTTACAAGCCACTGTTTTACAGTCCATAATGCCTTAGTGTGCTCTTCTCACTGTGCTGCCTACGTCAAAAACCACATCCATGATTTTGGACTGATTTGGCTAGGTGACAAGAACAAGCCTTTTAGCTGTCAAAGCCAAGTAACAGACTTCCTATATCAACAGTTTGACCACCTGTTCTGTTCTCATAGTCTAGGAGGGAACATCAGAAATGGAAGTAAGCAGATGTCAATATGACCACCATATTGATGTGACTTCATGAATGTAACTTCTGGCATGTCTGGGAGACAGAAACCTCAGAGCAAACTCTCTTACAACATTTCAACTCCTCTTCTTCAATGATCCCCAAGCCTTCAGCACAGAAGTATTTTGCAGGTGTATTTACTGGGACTGGGCTCCACAATTCTGCATTTTTATCAGTCTCTGTCTGTTTCTAAAAGAAAATTTGCACTTATTTGTAGGTATAAGGATCAATATTTAAAATGTAGGATTACACAGTCTAAATAGGACTCAAACAAGGGCAACAATAATAGACACATCAGTGTGAATGGGGAAAGCCCATACGGCCTCAACCCTAGATAAAGAGCCATAGGCTACTAAGAGATGCTGAGACTGGGACAAAGTCTTCTTCAGGGAGGAGTACCCCAACTGGTTATCCAATATCAAGTGATAAGCCTTAAAAACACATATACAGGTAACATACAGAATAAGCAGGTTGTATTTATGTATTTAGGAATATATACATGTGTGTGTGTGTATAGAAATGTGAAACGCTATATCCATGTAGCCGTATCAACGTGATGTGCCTTTCATTTATCATGTTGATATCTGCTTACTTCCACTTTTGATGTTGTCATCCCAGTTTATGAGAGCAGAACACACACACAAACACACACACACACTTATACATATTATTTATATAACAACAATAAAAGAAAAGTCTATGAATTTGAGAGCAGAACACACACACAAACACACACACACACTTATACATATTATTTATATAACAACAATAAAAGAAAAGTCTATGAATTTGAGAGAAAACAAGGGCCTTTGGAGAGAGGAAAGGGAGGGGGAAGTGATGCAATTATATAGTCTCAAAACACTAAAATTTGTTTTAAAACAGAAAAAAGACACATCAGAATCAAGTTTGGTGACTAGTAAGTTCCATCTTTTTTGTTTTTGTTTTGTTTTGTTTTGTTTTTGTTTATTTGTTTGGTTGGTTGGTTTTTCAAGACAAGGTTTCTCTTATCTAACAGCCCTGGCTGGCCTAGAATTGCTTTGTAGACCAGGCTGGCTCCGAACTTAAAGATTCACTTCTCTTCCACCCAAGTGCTGGTATTAAAGGTGTGTGCCACCATACCTAGGTCCAGTTGAAAAATTTAAGAGTTGAATAAAATAATGAAATTTTCTCTTTTTCCTGTTTTTTTGCCTTTTCTCTACTTTCTCCGCTCCTGGGTAGTCCCCTCCTTTATTCTTTGGATCACCACTGGACTAGTGTGTAAAATTCACTCAGCCCAATAATTGAATGTCTTTATCTACTTTGTAGAAGTAAGGATGACAATGGGCAAAACATCCTCATTCTCATTAGTTAAATAAAATACAATGAAATTAAATAAAAACAGGCCTATCTAGGTTTATGCCAACTTGACTATCATTTGATTCATATTTGTGTGACAAGGCTTTACAAAAAGCACTGTTGAGACTCTTAAATGCTTAGTTTTATTTTTACTGCATTATACATTCCTGTAGGTGTGTTAAAATACTTCAAGTACTTGAATTAATTTGAATGTCAGGTTTCAGTTGACAAGGATGACTCAATGAAATTTCTTTAACTCAGGGAATGAAGTATGATTTTATATTGCATTTTATTTACTCTTTTCTCATTAAAAAAAGGGGATTGTAAGAAAGATTTGGTGCCAATTAACAAAAATGAAAACAAAAACAAAAAAAAGCACCTTTTAAAAAACCAATTGAATAAATGAACAGTGTTTGCAATTGAAAGGGCAGTTTACATCTTTTGTTGTTTTGCTTCATAGAAACCCTGTTATGGTTCATGCATACCTTTAAGGAATGTGCAAACAACCATTGGATCAACGGCATGCCTTTGCAGTCACTTTTATCAAGATATTTCAACGTACATATTTAAACCTTCACTCATATTTCTGATGTCTGTCTCCCCAGTCATGTATCCTAGTCAGTTTCATTGTGGTTTAGGCTAAGGTCCTACATGCATGGAAACCTGGGGGAGCGGTCAGCAGAGGCCGGACAACCTGTTTGTAATGAGGTATTTGTAGTTACTGGTGTTCCTGCAACTTGTGCTACAAATTCTTGCCTGTGCTCTACCACAAATGACGAGAGCACTGAAGGGATTCGGGAGAAGGTATGCCACAGCACAGGTTTGCTGTAGTCAGGAAAGTTAAAAAGGACTAAAGAGCTCCAGAAAAGACTTCAGGAAAAGAAAGCCAGCCATTGAGATTCCGGGAGCCCTCCCAATCTGGGTGAGTGAAGGCATCTTAGGCCTTTGCAGTGTGGATTCACTCTCCACCTAACTTCTCTGTAGTAGCTCTTCCCTCCAGTGGCAATGTTCTACAGATGTATTTGTAGCTCAGTCTTGATCGTTTTAACTGCAAATTTGTCCAGGTAGTAATTCTGTGGACAGCATTTTTTTTTTTTTAAGGTAAGTCAAGGACATCTAGTCTGCTAGAAGCTTGGTCCCAAACGAGACATTTTAGGCAAAAGTAGAGAGTATTTTACTTGGTTTGTGCTATGTGACAGATAATGTAGTTTAATGAAATAAATGCTTTCTGCTGGGGGTGTAAGAGGACATGCATCTTCAAATCAGAATAAAGTGGGGTAAATCTCCTCTGCTATTAGCGTTCTTCTCATTTCAGGCTTGTGTTGTCCCTTTTGAAACGGAGAGGGAAGCTCTGAGAAGTTTTCTTTTTTTTAAATTTAATTTAATTTAATTTATTTTTTATTAATTTATTCTTGTTACATCTCAATGACTATCCCATCCCTTGTATCCTCCCATTCTTCCCTCCCTCCCATTCCCCCTTACTTTTCTAATGCTCCCCCTTTTGCAACTAAAAAATTCCAGAGTAATTAATGTATCGTATTTTCCTGTATGAAATGCAATTTTAGAAGGTGTTTTTTTTAATAGATAAGCAATCAAAAGCATACTAATGTTTACAATATTTTCAGGTAGTTCTCACTCAATAATAAGATGTGTTTACATGTCACTGTGAAAAACTTTCTTAGGACAAATACTAAAATAAGATGCTGGGCTCCTTGAAGAAGCTGAACTGAAAACTGCTAAGGTGAATGCTAAGCTTTAGTATTGCCCATGGGGTTGTTTCAGTTAGAATTATACCTCTACTTTGAAATGATAAAGTTTTATAGCAACATAATTACATTTAACTGTTTTTGAAGGGCTTTGTTTTGTTTTGTTTTGTTCTCACTCTGGGAAAGAAATTGCATTCCCAGCTGTTTCTCAACTCCTGTAATTTAAATAAGTAAACCTTTTGTTCTTAAAACTTACTTAGCTCTTTCTAATTCTGTTGATGGACACCCATTTCTACGACCTTATTTTATGTTAATATCTAACAAAAGAACACTGTTAGCCTCCTGCCAGTAAAGGTCCCACCTCCTTTGTTGGGGGGGAGTGTGAAGAGGAGGGGGGATTCTTTTTTAGCCTTTTCCTTTAGAGAAGACTTTAAACTTCCTCTCTCCACATCTAGTCAAGAAGCAAATTTCTTCAAGAGCTAAAAATTCCTAGGAAAAGGCTATAGCCCCCAAGTGTGGAAGGTGGTTCTTAGCTGTCAATTCTCCTTTGTTATTCGCTCAAATGGAATTATGAACTGTTCGTGGCTTTGTAGGGCAGAGCACATTTCTACCGAGGAAATGCAAATGCATTAGGTGTGCCCAGGTAATTTGAACTGCTCACGCTGGCAGCTTTTCTGCATGAGTAAAGCTGTTTAATTAATGCGTTTTTCCCTTCCTTCTGATTAGTTGATTCTGATTTTCTGTGAATAAATTAAACTCTCTGTAATATGCTTCCTATAGCTTCATGGGCTACCCAAGGCCTGATACCTCCCACCAGGAGGGCAGATGCAAAGAAATGAAATGATTCCTCTGCATATTTCTCACAGAGATTTTTCTCCTTTACAAAAGACTCAAATTTCCCTTGCAGTATGGCTTGATTGAGCGATGTGTTCAAAGAGCATCTCTGAGTTGCTGTTGATGCTCCTCATTGTTTTTTTTTGTTTTGTTTTGTTTTGTTTTTTGTCCTTCCAACTTAAATACTGGAAACAAGTGGTAGATCATTTTTGTTTTACTTTATTTGAGATTTATTTCAAGGAATAAGCATTCTGGGAGGAGGAAGAACTGACTCAAAACACTTCCCCAACAAAACAGTTAACTGTTACTGCTCAGTGTGAGTCCTGGCTTCTACAGGGGACTTTGAGAGTTAATTTTTTTCCCCTGTAGCTACCACAGCTTTCTAAAGGGAACATTTTGTTTCAGACAAATGATTTCTTTATATCAAAAAAAGCAGAGGAGTGTAGGAGAAAGGAGGCTGTGATGGGACTGAGGCTGGCTGACACTGTTTTAAGCCCTACCTTGGCCACTATGAAGTTTCTGAAAAATTAGTCTTGTGGCAGATGTAATCTCTTAGGTGGGCTACTCCTAACCCTTATGTCGGCAGTGTACCAGTAGCTGACATAACTGCACACATTGATCAGTCATCCTAGACTTTTGCTTCCAGAAGCGCCCTCCCCAGCAAAGACTCCCAAAAATCTCTACAGGGAATTGTCATGTCTTCCTCTGCACTATTCCACTTGAACATACAACAGAGGTAATGATGAGAGACTTCTTCAGTACATATAACGACTCTAGTACAGGGCCACTAGTTAGTATTCTGTAGCCCTTTTGTCCTAGACCCTTGAAAATTGCCATTTGCATTTTAGAAGGATGTGTGTGTGTGTGTGTGTGTGTGTGTGTGTGTGTGTGTGTGTGTGTGTGTGTGTACTGAACAGAGCTGTGTTGACACTTTGTAAGACAACGGTGTCAATGAACAATGCAAGTGCATGTCAACACTATGGTTAAGATCACCTTCTCAGGAAGAGAAAATACGATGAAACGATATTGTATGAAAAAATTAAATACAAAAATTGAAAAAGATCACCTTCCCTGTTACTAGAAATATATTTTACTTGCTCCCATTGTTCCCTTAATAAGGCTAGCTCAGGGTAATTGACACAGCTGCTATGTAGAACTAGGTATAGTTTACTTCACCCTCTTAACATGTTCTTAGACAAGGTCTAGATAGTTAAAAGTTGGTCAAAGGCTATGTATCGTGACACATGTCCTTAATCCCAGGAGGCAGGAGGCTTAAGCAAAAGGGTGATAAGCTCAAAGACAGTAACCTAGAGAGTTCCAGAAGTCATCATGAGCTATGTAGTCAATTTCAGGCCAGCCTGGGCTTCATAGTAAGACTCTGTATCTAAGGCACTGGGTTAGGGGTGGGTGTGGGTATGAGGATAGAAAAGCCTTAGTCAGGAGGGGAACAGTAGTTTTGCAGTGACTCCCACAATGATATTAAGATCCTTTCTTCTCATGAGTGCGTTTCCTTATTCTCTCACCACTCAAAGTAGTTAATGAGCTAGATGTAGTCATGTTTAAAGTAGACTTGTTTGATTAAGTATATAATTCACTCTTTAATGTAGTATTTTAGCATGTGCCTCCAACTGTTTCCTTCTAAAATTTTCTTATTTTGAAATAATTTCAAACTTACATTAAAGTTGTAAAAAAAAAGTACAGTTCGCATATACTTTTCATGTATGTTTCTCAATTATTTATTGTATTTTTGTTATAATTCTTATTAAATGTGTACATATTTCAGCATTTTTCTGGGCCAATGGACAATAAGTTGCAAGCATGATGTCTGTGGTATCTACATCTTTTATTACGTTTTTTCTACAAGGCAAAAATATTCTCATGTATTACTATTGTACTGCCATTAAAACTAGGAAACACATTTCTACAATATCGCTGTATAATCCACAAATTCTATACACATTTACTTTCTACTTTCATGACTTCATCTACTACCTATTTCTTGACAGCTCCTGGAAGCCTGGGCTTTCCTTAGAGCTGAAAATCATGTAATAGACACTATTACCACTTCTGTTTTGTAGCTGAGGATATTGGAGTGATAGACCCATTAATGCAGTTCACTACAGACCCAGAGCTAGTCTCACTGGTAATTTGTTAATGGCCGCTAGGACCATAGTCCACGATGCTTTGCTGGATGGTCTGTTCTAGTTTGCCTTCTCTTGCTGTGATAAGTACCATGAACAAAACGAGTTCAGTAAGAAAGGGTTGATTTCAGCTTACAGTCTCCAGTTCTGTCATCAAGAGAAGGCAGGACAGGAACTGAAGCAGAAACCATGGAGGGATGCTGTTTATTGCCTTTCTCTTTGTCTCATTCTTATCCTGCTTTCTAATACAGCCCAAGTCTCTGTGCTTAGGGATGGTGCCACCCACAGTGGAATAGACCCTCCCACAGCAATCATCAGTCAACACAGTGCTCTACAGACATGCTGACAGAACAATCTGATCAAACCAATTCTTTAACTGACCTTCCCTCTTGTCAGGCAACTCTAGGCTATTTTTAAGTTGATAATAAAACTAACCAGGCTGGCATTTAGATCAAGATGCTCTTAAGCCAGTGGTTCTCAACCTGTGAGTTGTGACCCCTTTAGGGGTTGCATATCAGATATACTACATATCAGATGCTACATCATGATTTATAACAGTAGCAAAATTACAGTTATCAAGTAGCAACAAAATAATTGTATGGTTAGAGGTCAATACAACATTAGGAACTGTACTAAAGGGTCACAGCGTTAGGAAGGTTGAGAGCCACTGCTTTAAACTTAATTGTGTTGACCTGCAAGCAGCACTCCATCCAGTTTTTATTTCTATTTCAGAGAAGGATGCAAGCATCCACCCACCTGTTAAAGTTGAAGCCAGGTTACATGATTCATTTCTAGCATATCATGGTAAAATGTAGTTCCCTTACCACTATGCTTGTTATCTGTATTTTATCTCTTAATTTGCTTATATGATAGCCAGGACTTTAACATCTTTCATAGAAACAGTATTATAATATTGATTGTAGTTGCATCCCTAGTACACAGTACACAGAGACTAATATCTAACAGAGACCAGAACACAAGCTCTTTGTATTTATAGGTTCTGCATGCATAAATCAATCAATGGTAGGCCAAAAATATTTTTGTCAATTAGCTGGGTATTGTGTGGTATACTTGTAATTTCAGAAGATCAGAAGTAGAAGTGGGAAGATAAGAAGTTTTAGGTTGGCCTTGGCTATATAGCAAGCTCAGAACCAACTTGGTCTTCATGACACCTCGTCTCAAAAAGAATGTACCTGTACTGCACACATACAGATGCTTTTCCTGTTATCACCCCAAACAATCTAACAACACAATTGTTCATATAGCATTTACATTGTATTAGATGTTGCACACAATCCAGAGATGTTTTAAACTCTACAAGAAGATGTATATAGATTATATGTGAATACCACAGCACTTTCTATAAGGGTCATGAACATCCACAGATTTTGTTGTTGGCAGGAATTCCCTTGTGGTAACTAAGGAACAAATATATTTCTTTAATGAACAATTTGGTAGCATTAAACCATATACAAGCAAGCAGTTAGTGTGGAAAAAAATGAAGGGCTTGGTCAAAGTTATACAATAAGCAATAGCATATTTACCATAAAGTAATTGAAGTATCCTCTTTAGGCTTGTCTTTTATTTGTTATTTCTTTTCCAGAGCTTATCTTCCACAGACCATTCTGATCCTAAGGGCTGGGCCTTAGCAAAGTACTCATGTAATTTTGTTTCTGCAAACACTGGGTAAGATACATGTCTCTATTTTGACTCCTTTTTCACGATCATCCCTTTTCTTATAGAATGATACCCATGAGGCTACAGGCATTTTGTGAGACAGACTGAAGGGAAGATAAAGTGAGAATATCATTAACTTGGGTTTGGTGGCCTCTATTTTTGGTTTTGACAGTCATTAGAAGATATAATTGCTGTTATCACTATGCATCAAGTAGGACAATGTCTCATAGCAAGATTCTACCAATGATGTACCATATCACTTGTATCTTCTCCTGGAAGGTCAAGCCTAGAGTCTCTACCCTGGTAGGAATGTGTCTCATGATACCCATCATAGAAGTATCTAGGTAATAGAAGAGAAGCAAGGCTGAAATGTATAGAACTAGATCTGGCCTTTGCTTTGTTATGGTCTCTAAATTCTAAGTAAATGATTTTCATCTTGTTTTCTTTTTTTAATTTTAGTTCTTGAGGACTTCATATGTGAGTACTGTATTT